>NW_012101301.1:14925-31395 GCF_000951045.1 Mandrillus leucophaeus | reverse complement strand
CGCCTGGCCATCATTCATTTATTTTTAAGATACAGTTACACTTTGTCAATAGTCTGGTTTGCAGGGGTGTGATCATGGGTCACTGCAGCCTCAAACTCCCAAACTCAGATGATCCTTTTATTTCAGCCTGTCAAGTAGCTGGATTACAAGTAAGTACCATTACACCCAGCTAGTTATGTATTTTTTGTAGAGATAGGGTTTTGCCATGTTACCCAGACTTGTCTTGAACTTCCAGGATCAAGTGAATAGCCCACCTTGGCCTCCCAAAGCCCTAGGATTAATTTCTTTTCATTAAGTAGTTTAATTAATTTATATTTAAATTGATTGTTTAAAGAAAGGAAGTTAGTTACTAGTTTGTTATTGTTTTATGTGTTTTTTCCAGTTTTACTGCCTTAATTTTTATTTATTTTAATTGTGTAGTGACATGCTTTGATTATTTATTTATTTATTGAGACAGAGTTTTGCTCTTGTTGCCCAGGCTGGAGTGCAATGGTACGATCTTGTCTCACCACAATCTCTGCCTCCTGGGCTCAAGCCATTCTCCTGCCTCTGCCTCCCCAGTAGCTGGGATTACAGGCACGCACTACGATGCCTGGCTAATTTTTTATATTTTTAGTAGAGACAGGGTTTCTCCATGTTGGTCAGGCGGGTCTCGAACTCCCGACCTCGACCTCAGGTGATCTGCCCACCTCGGACTCCCAAAGTGCTGGGATTATAGGTGTGAGCCACCGAGCCTGGACTTAATTTTTTTTAATATGTGTATTTATTAATATATTAATATTTCATTTTGCCTTTTTTTTTTTTTTTTTGAGATAGAATTTCACTGTCTTCACAGAGTTTCATTGCACCTGAGGCTGGAGCGCAATGGTGTGACCTCAGTTCACTGTAACTTCTGCCTCCCAGGTTCAAACAATTCTTGTGCCTTAGCCTCCCAGGTAGCTGGGATTAAAGGCACACACCGTAACGGCCAGCTAATTTTTGCCACGTTGGCCAGGCTAGTCTCAAACTTCTGGCCTCAAGCAATCCACCTGTCTCCGCCTCCCAAAGTGCTGGGATTACAGGTGTGAGTCACTGTGCTTGGCCTCATTTTTCATATTCTATAGAAGTTTAAGGGTTTTATGCACCATCATTATTATAGTAAAGAATGTGTGTCTATATATTTGCATTTAATAAAGAGCTTTATGTTTACAAATATTTTTATAATGGTGTCCATTTTTCAACATAAGGGACTCATTTTAGCATACTTTTTTTTATATGCAATGTCTTACTATGTTGCTCAGGCTGATCTTCAACTCCTGCTGTGAAGTGATCTGACTGCCATGGCCTCCTAAAGCTGTAGAATTACAGGCATGAGCCACTGTGCTTGGCCACCACGTAACATTTTTTGTAGAAGTATTCTAGTGGTGATAAACATCCTCACCTTTTATCTTGGAAAGTCTTTATTTTTATCTTGTTTTTGAAGTCAAATAATTGTGAATCAAGTATTATTGGTTAGAGTTTTTTTTATTACATCAAAACTTGGAAAGTTTGCAGACATTTTTGTCTTTAAGAAAGCTCTGGATTACTTTTATTTTTCAATATTTTTCTAAGATTTCTTTCATGAATATATTGATGTACTTGATGGTGTCTAGTAAGTTTTACCTTCTATGTTTTAATTTTCTTCTGCAATTTTATAGCTTTGAGTTAGATAATTTTAGGATATGCGCCACCTCAAACCAATCAATTGTATTTTGATGTTATATTATATTGTGTGTGACAGTATTTATGTCGTACAATTTAAGACAGTATGGAGCAAAGTCAAATATGAATCAGCCATATGTCTACTGCCAATATAATTATCTCTGTTTGCCTCTATGAATATTATCTTTGTATTTTTTATAACTTGTTTATTTGTGGTATTGGTTTGTTGTGAATGGTTGTTTAATCTTGTCTAGGTGAGAAGTCAAAAAAATTCTCCTAATTTCAACATCCGTTTATTTGTGAATCAATATTATGTTTGTTTGAGAGAAAAAAACTTTTGGATTTGAAGGTAATTTAAAAACTATCATAACTCTTTTTTTTAAGATATTGTTTATTTTTACCTGTCAAAAACACATAACAAAATTTATAATCAAGTATTTTAAAATATTCAGTTTAGTCATCTTAATTATATTGACAATGTTATGCAACATATCCCTAGGATGTTTTTATCTTGCAAAGCTACATCTCACTACATATTAAACAACTACCATTTTTTTCCATTTCATGACAATTTTCAAACACTGTTTTGTTTCCTGATTCTAAGAGTGTAAGTGCTTCATATATCTTATACAATCTTTTCTGTGGCTGGCTCATTTTATTTTGCATAATGTTATCAAGACTTATCCTTATAGTTGTTAGAATATTTCCTGGTTTTTGAAAAATGAGTGATAAATTATGTTTACTGAATGATTTGTTGACAGAAATTTGCATTGCTTTTACCCTTTGGCTTTCACTAACAATGCTGTGATAATTATGAGTATAAATATGATTCTTCATATGACTATTTGAAAGTTTATATATATATTGCATTCTATTAGTCTACTTTTTAACATTTGTACTAATACCAAATTGTTTTAATTCTGTAGCTTTGTAATATGTTTTGAAATCAGGAACTGTTCTGCCTCCAACATTGTTCCTTTTTTTTGAAGATTTTTTTGAAGATTGTTTGGTACTTTATTGTCTCTTGACAAGTATATACCTTTGGGGTTGCTGTTTCTATTTCTTCAAAAATGCAATGAGAAATTTGGAAAACATTGCATTAAATCTGTGTATTACATTGAGCAGTATGGACATATTTACAACATTTATTATTTCAACCTTTGAACAGGAGTATGCTAAAGATTATGTTGTTTAATATCTATATATTTGTGAATTTTTTGTTTTTTTCTATTGTTGTATACTCTTATTTCATGTTTGTTATAGAAAGTAATCTATACAAATTCAGTTGTAAAAAATTTGTTAAGACTTCTTTTTTGGCCTACCAAGTGTCCTATTGAGGAGAATGTTGTATGAGCTATTGAGAAGAGTGTGTAACATTAATGTTGTTAAGGAGTATTCTCTATACCTCTTTGTTAAATCTGATTGTTTTATAGTGCCTTTAAGCCCTCTCTTTCCTTACTAATATTTTGTCTTGTTTTTATTAGAGCAAGTGGGTATTAAAATACTCTACTATAATTATATTGCTCTCTATATGTTTCCTCCATTCTTTCAATATTTACTTTATATATTTGGAACTTTAATGTGAGATACACAAACCCAAACACACACACATATGTAGAAATTTGTCATAGGTTCCCAGTGAATGAATCTATTATTTTATAATTTTTTAAAAATCTCTTTGGAGTTTTGACTTTAAAGTACATTTTATAACATGATAGTCTTTAACTTAAGATGCAGCTTGTGTAATACTATTTTGACCTCTTCTGCCATTGTTTTGTTAATATTTGCATGGAATGTCTACATCCATCTTGCCATTTTTATTCTTTTGTTATCGTGACACTTCAACTGACTTGTAAAAAAGTTGGATGTTCATTTTTAAATTTTTTTCTATGGATTCATTGATGGAAAATATGTCTATTGAGGCCAGGCATGGTAGCTCACACATGGAATCCTCGCACTTTGGTGGCAGGTGAACCACCTGAGGTCAGAAGTTTGAGACCAGCCTGGCCAATATGGTGAAAATCCATCTCTACTAAAAATACAAAACTTATCTGGGCATGGTGATGGGTGCCTGTAATCCCAGCTACTTGGGAGGCTAAAACAAGAGAATCGCTTGAACTGGGAGGTTGAGTTTGCAGTGGGTCGAAATCATGCCATTGCACTCTAGCCTGGGTGACAAAAGTAAAACTCTATCTCAAAAAAAAAAAAAAAAAAAGAAGAAGAAGAAGAAGAAGAAAAAAGTGTATCCATTGATCCAAAAGTTAATTTTATATATATTTAAATAATTTTCTGAGAAAGACTTACTAATGTTATTTTATTGTTTAATTCATTATACCTTTCTCATTTTCTTTTTTTCTGTCTTCCTTTGTGTCTTTTTTAATTTTTTTTACTGATATGCTTTCATTTCTGTCTTATTTTCTTTTGTGTATCTATACAGGTATTTTTCTTCTTGTACCTTGGAGATTACATAAAACCTCCAAAAGATAAAACAATATATTTTATCCTGGTAAAAAATAAACTTCAGTTGGATTCAACAGTTCTCTCATTACATTTGTTCTCAATTTTGTTGTCAATGTTGCCAATTACACATTTTTATGTGGTATGTTAGCAGATGTTTATAAAAATTTTTATGCTTTTATCTTTCACATTTTAGAGAATAAATAGAAATGTTTTCTGCACTATGATTATAACGCTAAGGTATTCCATTTTTGTGTATGTGCATGTCTTTCCCAGAAAGTTATGTATTTTCATATGATTATGTGTTGCTTTCTTGCATTGTGTCATTTTTAGTGGAAGAAACTCCTTTCAGCATCTTTGATATGTAGGGCAAATGCAGTGCCAATATACTTTTTCAGGATTTGGTTGTTTTGGAAGGTGTTTTTATTTGGCAGGACAGTTTTGCTGCTGGTATTATTCTCACTTGACAGCTGTTTTCTTCAGGACTTTCATTATATCACACAGTTTCCTTCTGACCTGCAAAACTTCCATGAAAAATTAACTGGTTATCTCATAAGATTATGCTTATAAATGACACATTATTTTCATCTTACAGCTCCCAAGATTCTCGTCTGTGACTTTTTAAATTGTGCTTATATATCTGCTTGTTATATAAGTATCTTTGTATGTATTCTAGTTTGTTGAGCCTTTTCATTTTTACATCATTTTATCTTATAGTATTTCGGTTATTTTTTGTATTTTTTGCCTCCGCAATTTCTGTTTTCTAATATCTTTCATTGTTTTGTTGTTATTTCCATTTTTCTGATTTTTAATAGTTGTCTGTGTTCCTGTTACACTAATGGAGTATTATTCAATTTATTTAAAATTTTTAAAACATATTTGTGCATCTTGTTTTGTTTTTGTTTTTGAGACAGAATCTTGCTCTGTGTTGGCCAGGCTGGTCTCGAACTCCTGACATAAGGTCATATATCCGCCTCATCCTCACAAAGTGCTGGAATTACAGGCATGAGCCACCATGCCAAGCCCATATCTTTATTTTTTAACGCTTGCTTTCTGAAAATTTTATAATTAATAGGGCTACATTGCCCTAATAGTTTGTATACATTGTAATCTTTATTTGAAATTTGAACATTAAAAAAAGCTACCTGTCAGTGTTTATAATGTAACTTTATCCTGGCAAAGTCTAAGACCATTTGTCTGACTAAAGATTCTGAAAGTCTTTCAGACTTGTTCTTAGGATGTGTCAGGTCTGAAATCTTTTAGGGTTTTTTTAGTTCATTCTTGTTTCTTCTTAATAGTCAGTAGTCACTTGCCACAACTGTTCACTGTCTCTTAGTAGCTGTAGCATTTACCTTTGATCTCAGTGGACTGAAAATTTTGTCATTCCAAAGTATACTGCCATTTGTTTTAGCACTTTTTGTCACGGGAAACAGAAACCAGTGTCTGCAAAAGCACCTACAAGCCAGAAATAAAGATGTGTATATTATTATTTCTCTTGCCTTTTGAAAAAGAAACCGAGTTGGCAGTTTACTTCTAAAGGTACTGTGTTACATCGGGGAACAGAAAGAGCTGCATTGGGTAAATGTGAGAGACTTTTCTCTCCCCTTTGTGTAGCTCTTTGCATTGTGCAAACCTGGGGCACTGCACACACTTAACTCATTTATTAATTCTCCACAGATAGGTTTTGGTCAGTATGTTTTTGTTACGTTTATATATCTATGAAGGAATCAGAACCTGTGGTATTTTGCTATGCCGTCTTGCTTATGTAGTTGGTATGATTTTATAGGTTAAATTTGTAAAGTATATTCATCTGAGTCTAGCAGGTGGAGTCATTTGTTATTTTTGTTTCTTTCAGCTATGTGTTCTCGTTTTGCCCAAGACCTTTGGCTAGAGCAGAACATAAGAGATTCTTTCCAGAAGGTGACACTGAGCAGAATGGAAAGTATGGACATAAGAATTTACAGTTAAGAAAAAGCTGTAAAAGTATGGATGAGTGTAAGGGACACCAAGTAGGTGATAATGGACTTGACCAATGTTTGAAAACTACCTAGAGCAAAATATTTCAGTGTAATAAATATGTAAAAGTCATTCATAAATTTTCAAATTCAAATAGACACAAGATAAGACGTACTGAAAATAAACATTTCAGATGTAAAGAATGTGACAAATCATTTTGCATGTGTTCACGTCTAACTCAACATAAAAGAATTCACACTAGAGAGAATTTCTACAAATGTGAAGAATGTGGAAAAACCTTTAACTGGTCCACAAACCTTTCTAAAGATAAGAAAATTCACACTGGAGAAAAGCCCTACAAATGTGAAGAATGTGGAAAAGCCATTCACCAATCCTCAAGCCTTACTAAACATAAGATTATTCATACTGGAGAAAAACCCTATAAATGTGCACGCTGTGGCAAAGCTTTTAACCAGTCCTCACACCTTACTAGACACAAGATAATTCATACTGAAGAGAAACCCTACAGATGTGAACAATGTGGCAAGGCCTTTAAGAAGTCCCCAACCCTTACTAAACATCAGGTAATTCATACTGGAGAGAAACCATACAAATGTGAGGAATGTGGCAAAGCTTTTAACCTATCTTCATAACTTACTGAACATAAGAAAAATGACACTAGAGAGAAACTCTACAAATGTGAAGAATGTGGCAAAGCCTTTAACCAGTTTTCAACCCTTACTACACATAAGATAATTCATAGCAGAGAGAAACCCCACAAATGTGAAGAATGTGGCAAATCTTTTAACTTGTCCGCAAAGCTTACTGAACATAAGTTAATTCATACTGGAGAAAAACCCTACAAATGTAAAGAATGTGGAAAAACTTTTCACCGATCTTCAATCCTTAGTGCACATAAGAAAATTCATACCGGAGAGAAACCCTACAAATGTGAAGAATGTGGAAAAGCCTTTAACCAGTCCTCACACCTTACAAGACATAAGATAATTCATAGTAAAGAGAAACCCTACAAATGTGAACAGTGTGGCAAGGTCTTTAAGAAGTCCCCAACCCTTACTGCCCATAAGATCATTTATACTGGCGAGAAATCTTACAAATGTGAGGAATGTGGCAAAGATTTTAGCCAACTCTCAAACCCTACTCAACATAAGAAAATTCATACTAGAGAGAAACCCTACAAATGTGAAGAAGGTGGCAAATCTTTTAACCAGTTCTCACAACTTGCTATACCTAAGATAATTCATACTTGAATGAAACTCTAAAAATGTGAACAATGTGGCAGATCTTTTAACCAGTTCTCAAACTTTACTACGCATAAGAAAATTCAAACTGGAGAGAAACCCTACAAATGTGAAGACTGTGGCAAAGCTTTTAATCAAGTTTCAACACTTACTATATGTAAGAGAATTTATACTGGAGCAAAACCTTGGAAATTCAAAGAAGGTGGCAAAACTTATAATCCTCAAAACTTCCTACACGTAAGAAAATTCATGCAGGAGAGAAACCCCACAAATGTGAAAAATTTGGTAAATAACCAGTTTTCAAACCTTTTTACACAAAATTCATACTGGAGAGAAACCCCACAAATATGAAGAATGTAGTAATACTTTTAACCAATTCTCAAACCTTACTAAACATAAGAAAATTGATACTGAAAAAGTTACAAACCAGAGAGATGTGACAATGATTTTAACAAAACCTTCCAACTTTTCTAAACATAAAGGAAATCATACTGGTAAGAAATTCTAAAAATGTGAAGAATGTGACAAAGCCTTTAAATAGTTGTCACACTTGATTGTAGGTAAGATCCATACTGGAGGAAACTCCCAGAAGTGTGAAGAATATGGCAAAACCTTAATTCCAACACCTTATTGCACAGGAAAGCATTTATACTTCAGAAAAAAATTGTACTGATATAAAGAATGTGGAAAAGCCGTTAATATGTGCTTACATCTTATTCAACATTAGAGACTTAATACTTAATAAAAGCATCATAAATTCAATTACTATCAAAAACTCAAAGTATAAGGTTTTTGTTTTTGTGTTTTGTCTCTTTTTTTTTTTTTTTTTTTAAATGAGACTATGTAATAGTCTGTCACCCAGGCTGGAGTGCAGTGGTGCAATCTTGGCTTACTGTAACCTCTGCCTTCTGGGTTCAAGCAATTCTCCTGCTTGGGCCTCCAGAGTAGCTGGGACTATAGGCATGTGCCATCACACCTGGCTAATTTTTGTATTTTGTAGTAGCGACAGGGTTTTACTGTGTTGGCCAGGCTCATCTGGAACTCCTGACTTGAAATGATCCACACACCTCTGCCTCCAAAGGGCTGGAATAACAGGTGTGAGCCACTGTGCCCAGCCAATATAAGCCTTTAAAGTAAAAAAAAGAGTTTTTATTTTGAAGACAAACATTACAACCATAAAGAGGGTTGTAGTGCCTGCCTTACTTGTATCACAGATCTTATTGTACACATTTTGTATCAGAAGCAGTTGCTCAAACTTTGTTCAACATCAGGGAATTTATATCGGAGAAAAACTACAAATGTAATACATTTCAAAAATTTTTCAAAAACTACAACTTAGAAAACACCAGGGGATGCATACTAAACTATATTTTTCCAGATGCAGTAAATATAAAATACAATTCAAAAATAAGTATGTAAGTATCAAAGAATTCACAGTAGAAATATCTAAGGCACTGACACTTCAAACACTGCACTAAGTAAATGTGCTGAGTATACAAAATAACCTAAAACTAAAGTAGGTGGATAAATTATTTGTATATAACTTTAAAAGAAGTAGAAATATTTTTGCAGAGTTACAATTACATTCAAAGTATACTTTTTTCCTTGAAAAAAATTGCAGAATTTATGAAAAGTGAATAATGATGTAATTAAACTCAAATTACTTCATGCTCTTCATTCCTATTGCATTCACTAGTGAAAGCATGTGATCAATTATTGCTGCATCAAAGGTATGAGAGATTCTTTTTTGTTAGGTGGATATTAGTTTTGAATTTTTCTATGGAAGGGTAAAGACATCACAATGTAAGATGCATGATAAAAATCCAAGTGGAGAGGTTCCTTGTGTTTATAATATTGAGTGATGTATGAGGTAAGTGTTGACAGTAGTATTCTTCTGCATTATACTCCAAACAAAATAATTTTAGTTAAATTTAATTAGTATATAATTTTACTAATCGTACTTTTATGTAATAAAATGCAGTACAGCTTAAAAAATTTAGATTATTGTAAAGTTAAATTTTTAATTAAAAATTTTAACATGATAAGACCATTGTGCATTCAATGAAGTGTTATTATGCTGCTAACTTTAACCTATCCCACCTTACTCAAGGGTGTAGGTCAAAGATGGTAACGATAGACTATTTGATAACATCATGGACTAACATCTCCAATAATTTCTTTTGCCAGTGGCTTCAAACAGCAAATAAATTAGTGAATATTGTTCCCATTGGTTAAATTTTTATTTTTATTGATAATTTAAACTTAGTTTTCTCAATTTTTGTGGGTACATAGTATCTGTTTATATTTATGTCATATATGGCATTTTTTGATACAGTCATATAATTTATTAATCAGATCAGGGTAAATGAAGTTTCTATCAACTCTAGCATCTATCTTTTGGACTACTAACCCATTCTACACTTTTACTTACTTTAAAATGTACAATTAAATTGCTATTGACTACAGGGTCATTTTTATGAGTATCATAAAAATTATTTACAAGTATAAATAAAATCCTGAGTCTTAAAATTCTGAGTTCTGTTTAAACATTTTTAAAAATTTATTACGTATTTTTCTTCGAACATGTGGTCTCTCTCTGCCTGCAAACATACAGAATTTTAGTTTTGATTTACATAGAGTTAGCTATGCACATATGTTACTCTAAAAATAAACCGTAGGTGAAAGAAAATTGCAGGTTAAGTATGTTTGTGTGAATATGAGTTGGTACCTATTTTCACAAGAACAAAGCAATATTGTAACAAAACAAAATTTTAATAAGGTGACTTATTAACTGAAATTGAAAACCTTAAAAATGCTGAAAGTAAATCTATACTCTGCTTTTTAAAAAATTCATTACTGTAAAATCTTCTGACTTATGGTTCAGAATCTGTCCATATAAATTTTCTGTTTTTCCTTGCCTGGTACTCATGCTAGACCTATAATTTTCCTGTCTCTTATAATTTTTTCTTTTACAGTTTATGAGGTATTCATTATGTGAGCTGTTGACTAATAATGATTTTTATAAAATTAGTGCACACAAAATAATTTTTAGATATATTTCCAAAATTGTGTATTATATTTTATTTAATTAGGACATTCACTTTGTTCTTTTCATTGGAGAATTCTACATAAGCCTATATTTTTTAACTTATTTTGTTCTCATTATAATTGACATAAGTATATTTATTGAGCCAATTTGTTCAGGTAAGAACTAGGGATGCTTCATAAGTCATGATTTTTTTATATATATAAATGCAGCAAACAAACATGACAGTGCTTGCTGTGTAGCAGATGCTCCATCATAAGCCATAAATATTCCTGCTAGAGATAGTTTGTAAGTTCAAGTCGGAGAGGGAAAATATCAATAGTGAAGAAATAAGATTGATTCTTCATGTGGAAATAATATATTTTTTCCATGCTGCGAAGCTAAATATTGCTGAACTTAAAGAGAAATTCTGTTTCTCTTATTTCCTAATTATCTTTAGTTTTGTTTGTCTTATTATGTGTCTTCTGTGTATTCATCACAGCTCTTCTCCTTCTTTTTCTATGTGATGGCTACAGTTTTCTCACTGTTGTCTTCATGCCATGTCATTTTACATGGTACTTTGTAGGTTTTGATGAGAAAGTTGGTATTTTTAATGTACTCAAAAATTTGTTTTAATTAGAAAGTTTGCTTATCAATATAACTTTCAGATCAATTAAGATAAAAGGCATACACTGTCCACAGATGAGAGGATTAAATAACTTAGCATTGTTTTTCTCTGTCTGTAAAAGGAAAATTTAATTAAATTCTTACACGAAGTGTGACACATTTAATATTTGCTGGAAAATACATCTTAGAAATTAAACTATTAAGAATTAATGGTAAGTGAGGAATTTTAAATTTAATGTTCTATGATATAGCACAACACATAATTATTTATTTATTTATTTATTTATTTATTTATGAGACGGAATCTTGCTCTGTCACCCAGGCTGGAGTGCAGTGGCGTGATCTCGGCTCACTGCAACCTCCGCCTCTTGGTTTCAAGCAATTCTCCTGCCTTGGCCTCCCAAGTAGCTAGGACTGCAGGCGCCTGTCACCATACCCAGCTAATTATTTTTAGTAGAGATGCGGTTTCATCATATTGACCAGACTGGTCTCGAACTCCTGACTTCGTGATCCGCTGTCCTCAGCCTCCCAAAGAGCTGCGATTACAGGCGTGAGCCACTGTGCCCTGCTGAATCCTTTATTTTTAAGTATGAATGTTAAAGGTTGCAAAATAATAAAATGACATCTGTGGATTTGAAATTCGGAATATTTCTTGTCCATATTAATATTACAACTCAGAGGAATTTCACTCTCTTGTGTGTTTTTTTAGTGAGTGAAGATCAGTCTACAGTTTATATTCTTACTCACCTGTCGTCAATTTCTTGGTCATTTTCTCTGGAGAAATTTTGGAGATTATGGCAACTTTTAAACTATTTTGTGTTATTTTTTATGCAAGCTTGTTTATTGTTTTCCCAGAGTGGCCAGTCAGAAGTCTATAAGCAACACCTGCCCTTTTAGTGTCTTTCATACCATTACTATCTGTAATAAAGAAATGTGTATTTATTTTGTAAAACATAATATTTGGAAGTATATATACATCGTCAAATGCTTAATTCTAGGTATGTTACCTCACATAGTTAACATTTTTGTGACAAGAGCACATGACATTGTCAGCATCTTTCAAAACTACAAATACCTTATTTTGATCTATAGTCACTATGCTTTACAAAAAAAAATCTCTTAAACTTATTCTATTAACTATAATTATGTATTTTTTGATCAACATCTTTTCAAACCTTCCTTTCTCCTAAATAACTTGGTGTCTGGTGGTCACCACTTTACTTCAATAAGATTAAGTTTTTTAGAATCCTTTTGTAAGTGAAATCATGAAATAATAATCTTTGTGCCTGGCTTATTTTGACAAATATAATGTTTTCCTCCAGGTTAATTCATGTGATTGAAAATAATAAAATTTCCTTCTTTAAAGATGAATAGTATTCCATTCATCTTTATATGCCATGTGTATATGCCATATAAAGTGTGTATATGCCACATTGTCTTTGTGTACTCATTAAATGTTGAAACCACTGATTCTATATTTTGGTAATTATGAAGAGTGTTGCAAAAAACAAGCACAAATGTTTCTTCATTCTGATTTCGTTTGTTTTGGATATATAACCCATAATAAACTTATATGGTGGTTTAATGTTAAATTTTTTTGAGAAAGCTTTATTTTGTTTTTCATAATGACTGTCCGCATTCACATTCAAACCAACAGTGTGCAAACATTGCCATTTTTTCACACCTTGACTAGCACATTTTTAAAAATAAGAGTAATTCTAACAGAAATGAGTTTATACAGTTTTTTTTGCTTTCCTTTCCCCGATAATAACTTATATTGAGCATTTTTATGTATCTCTTGACCATATGTATGTCTTGAAAAATATTTAAGACTTTCACTCATTTTAATCGTCTTTTGTCATATAGTCATTTGAGTTTCTTATGTATTTTTGATATTAACCACTTGTCACATGTATGATTTGCAAATATTTTCTCTATTTTTTTAATTATCTCATTTTGTTGATTGTATCAGATTCCATGCAGCAGCTTTTTAATTTGAACTAATCTATTTCTCTTTTGATTTCCTGGGATTTTGAGGTGAATTTATTTTTTAATTTTTTTTATTTTTTGAGACGGAGTCTCGCTCTGTTACCAGGCTGGAGTGCAGTGGTGTGATCTCGGCTCACTGGGTCCTTCATCTCCCAGTCCAAAAGATTGTTCTGCTTCAGCCCACTGAGTGGCTGGGACTACAGTTGCGTGCCACCATGCCCAGCTAATTTTTGTATTCTTAGTAGAGACTGGGTTTCACCATGTTGGCCAGGCTGGTCTCAATCTCTTGACCTTGTGATCCGCCCGCCTCGACCTCCCAAAGTGCTGGGATTACAGGCATGAGCCACCACGCCGGCCAAGGTCAAATTTTTTTAAGTCACTGCAGCCTAGAACTCTTGGGCTTAAGACGTCCTCCCGCCTCACTCTCCCAACTAGCTGGGACCACAGGTACAAGCCTGTGTGCCCAACCTGTTGTTATTACTTTTAATGTCTGCACAGAGATTTAAAGGGCACATTTTTCCAGGGTTTAGGCATAACATGAGCACTGGGAATGAAAAAGGTCCTACAGGGAAGGCAGTGCCCAGGAGAATAGAATCTGGGTGTGGGTGTTACCACTCCCTTTCTCAATTTGATTCTTTCTTGTTCTTTGAAGAGAGAGAGTGACAGCTAAAGAGAACTTGGGCTTGGGGTCAGAAGGTCTGATTTTAGGTCTGGAGTCGATCTCTTAAAGGCTAGGTGAGATTGACACTATATCCAACCTCTCTTCTGCAAAATGAGAAAGGTGAGTCTGGATGAGCCCTGAGGTCCCCTTCAGTCTTTTTTTTTTTCCATAGGTTTTGGGGAACAGGTGGTATTTGGTTACATGAGTAAGTTTTATGTGTTTTTGTTTTGTTTTTTGTTTTTTTGAGATGGAGTCTCGCTGTGTCACCAAGGCTGGAATACAGTGGCGCAATCTTGGCTCACTGCAACCTCTGCCTCCCGGGTTCAAGCGATTCTCCTGCCTCAGCCTCCTGAGCAGCTGAGATTACAGGTGCAAGCCATCATGCCCGGCTAATTTTTGTATTTTTAGTAGAGATGGGGTTTCACCATGTTGGTCAGGCTGGTCTGGAACTCCTGACCTCGTGATCTGCCTACCTCAGCCTCCCAAAGTGTTGGGATTACAGGTGTGAGCCACCGTGCCCAGCTGAGTAAGTTTGTTAGTGGTGATTTGTGAGATTTTGGTGCACCCATCACCCAAGCAGTGTACACTTAACCCAATTTGTAGTGTTTTATCTCTCACCTCCTTGCCAACATTCCCCTCTGAGTCTCCACCATCCATTGTGTCATTTTCATGCCTTTACATACTCATAACTTAGTTCCAACTTGTGAGTGAGAACATACGATGTTTGGTTTTCCATTCCTGAGTTACTTCACTTAGAATAATAGTCTTCAGTCCTATCTAGGTTGCTGTGAATTACATTAATTCATTCCTTTTTATAGCTGATTAGTATTCCATCATATATATACTACAGTTCCTTTGTTTGCTCATTGATTGATGGTCATTTAGGTTTGTTTCACATTTTGCAACTGCAAATCATTCTGCTATAAACATGCATGTGCAAGTATCTTTTTTGTATGATATCTTTTTTTGCTCTGGGTAGACATCCAGTAGTGGGATTGGTGAATCAAATGGTAGTTCTACCTTTAGTTCTTTAAAGCATCTCCACACTCTTTTCCATAGTGGTTGTGCTAGTTTAGATTCCCACCAGCAGTGTAGAAATGTTCCCTTTTCACTGCATCCACATGAACATTTATTATTTTTTGATTATTTGATTATGGCAATTCTTGTGGAAGTAAGGTGGTATCACATTGTAGTTTGGATTTGCATTTCCCTGTTTTTTTCATAGGTTTGCTGGCCATTTTTATATCTTCTTTTGAGAATTGTCTCTTCGTGTTTTTAGCACACTTTTCAATGAGATTGTTTTTTCTATGCTAATTTGTTTGAATTCATTGTAGATTCTGGATCTTAGTCCTTCATCAGATGTATAAATTTTGAAAATTTCCTCCCACTCTGTGGGGTTTTGTTTATAGTTTTAGGTCTTAGATCTTAGATTTAAGTCTTAGATCCATCTTGAGTTGATTTTTATATAAGGTGAGAGATGAGGACCCAGTTTTATTCTTCTACATGTGGCTTGCCAATTATCCCAGCACCATTTGTTGAATAGGGTGTCCTTTTCCCACTTTATGTTTTTGTTTGCTTTGTGAAAGATCAGTTGGCTGTAAGTATTTGAGTGTATTTCTGGGTTCTCCATGCTGTTCCGTTGGCTTACGTGCCTGTTTTTTATACCAGTACCATGCTGTTTTGGTGACTGTGGCCTTATACTGTAGTTTGAAGTTAGGTCATGTGATGCCTTCAGATTTGTTGGTTTTGGTTAGTCTTGCTTTGGCTATGCAAGCTCTTTTTTGGTTCCATATGAATTGTAGGATTGTTTTTTATAGTTCTGTGAAGAATAATGATAGTATTTTGATGGCAATTGTGTTTAATTTGTAGATTGCTTTTGGCATTATGGTCATTTTCACAATATTGATTCTACCCATCCATGAGTAGGTATATATTTTCATTTGCTTGTGTCATCTGTAATTTCTTTCAGCAGTGTTTTGTAGTTTTTCTCGTAGAGATGGTTCACCTTCGTGGTTAGGTATATTCCTAAGTAATTTTTTTTTTCTTTTTGTGCAAGTATTATAAAAGGGGTTGAAGTCTTAATTTGATTTTCAGCTTGGTTGCTGTTGGTGTATAGCAGAGCTACTGATTTGTGTACATTGATTTTGTATTCTGAAACTTTGTTGAATTTATCAGTTTTAGGAGATTTTTGGAGGAGTCTTTAGTGCTTTCTAGGTATACAATTATATCATCAGGAAAAAATTACAGTTTGAGCTCCTCTTTACCAATTTGGACGCCCTTTATTTCTTTCTCTTGTTTGATTGCTTTGGGTAGGACTTTCAGTACTATGTTGAATGAAAATGGTGAGACTGGACATTTTTGTCTTGTTCCAGTTCTCAGAGAAAAATGCTTTCAACTTTTCCCCATTCAGTATTATGTTGGCAGTAGATTTGTCATAGATGGCTTTTATTACATTAAAATATGTCTCTGGTATGCCAATTTTGCTGAGGGTTTTAATCATAAAGGGATCCTGGAATTTTGTCAGATGTTTTATCTGCATCTATTGAGATAATCGTGATTTTTTGTTTTAATTCTGTTTATGTGGTATATCACATTTAGTGACTTCTACATGTTAAACCATCCATGAATCTTTGGTATAAAACCTACTTGATTATAGTGGATTTTTTTAAAATATGTTGTTTGATTTGGTTAGCTAGTATTTTGTTAAGACCTTTTGCATCTGTAGGCTGGGCCTTGTGGCTCATACCTGTAATTCCCACACTTTGGGAGGCTGAGGTGGGCAGATCACTTGAGGTCAGGAGTTTGAGACCAGC
>NW_012101301.1:12144-14630 GCF_000951045.1 Mandrillus leucophaeus | reverse complement strand
TTTTTTCTGCAGTTCTTGGTTAGAATGTTCTGTAAGTATCTGTTAAGCTCATTTGTTCTAGGGTATAGTTTAAGTCCATTGTTTCTTTGTTGACTTGCTGTCTTGATGAACTGTCTAGTGCTGTCAGTGGAATATTAAAATTTTCCACTATTGTGTTACTGTCTCTCTCATTTCTTAGGTCTAGTAGTAATTGTTTTATAAATTTGGGAGCTCCAGTGTTAGATGCATATATATATTTAAGATTGTGATATTTTTCTGTTGGACAAGGCCTTTTATTATGATAAAATGTCCCTCTTTGTCTTCTTTAACTGCTATTGCTTTAAAGTTTGCTTTGTCTGATATAAAAATAGCTACTCCTGTTTGCTTTTGGTGTCTATTTGCATGGAATGTTTTCTTCCACTCCATTACCTTAAGTTTTATGTGAATCCTTATGTTAGATGAGTCTCTCAAAGGCAGCAGATAATTGGTTGGTGAATTCTTATCAGTTCTTCAATTCTGTATTTTTTAAGTGGAGCATTCAGGCCATTTACTTTCAATGTTAGTATTGAGATGTAAGGTACTATTTTATTCACTGTGCTGTTTGTGGCCTGAAAACTGTTTTTTTTTTTTTTATTGTATTTTTGGTTTTTAGGTCCTGTGAGATTTATGCTATAAAGAGGTTCTGTTTGATGTGTTTCAAAGAGGTGTATCAATATTTTGAGCTCTTTTTAGTAGTTCTTTTAGTGCTGACTTGGTAGTGGCAAATGCTCTCAGCATTTGTTTGTCTGAAAGAGACAGTATCTTTTCTTCATTTATGAAGCTTAGTTTTACTGGATAAAAAATTCTTGGCTAATAATTGTTTAATTTAAAGAGACTAAAGATAATGTCCCAACCTTTTCTAGCTTGTAGGGTTTCTGCTGAGAAATCTGTTCTTAATCTGACAGGATTTTCTTTCTAAAGTTTTAGATTTCTCTTTCTCCTCAGCAACACCAATTATTCTTAGCTTTGTTCACTTAAAATAATTCCAAACTTCTTGGAAGCTTTGTTCATTTTTTCTCATTCTTTTTTTCTTTGTTGTTGTTGGATTGGGTTAATCCAAAAACCTTGTCTTTGAGCTCTGAACTTCTTTCTTCTGCTTGCTTGATTCTATTGCTGAGACTTTCCAGAACATTTTGCTTTTCCCTAAGTGTGTCCTTCATTTTCTGAAGTTGTAATTGTTTTTCATTTATTCTATCTATTTAACTGAAGATTTCTCCCCTTATTTCTTGTATTTTTTTTTTCTATTTCCTAAATTGGACTTCACCTTTCTCTAGTGCCTCCTTGATTAGTTTAATAACTGACCTTCTGAATTATTTTTTCAGGTAAATCAGGGATTTCCTCTTGGTTTAGATCCATTGCTGGTGAGTGTGATTTTGGGGGAATGTTAAAGAACCTTGTTTTGTCATATTACCAGAATTGTTTTTCTGGTTCCATCTCACTTGGGTAGGCTATGTCCGAGGGAATGTCTAAGTGTCAAGGCTACTGTTCAGATTATTTTGTCCCATGGGGTATTCTCTTGATGTAGTACTCTCCCCTTTTTCCTATCAATGTGGCTTCCTGAGAGCCAAGCTGTAATGATTGTTATCTCTCTTCTGGATCTAGCCACTCAGCAGGTCCATCAGGCTCCAGGCTGGTACTGAGGGTTGTCCACACAGAGTTGATGTGAATTGAACGCAGGTCTCTCAGCTGTGGATATTAACACCTGCTTTTGTGGAGGTAGCAGATGATAAATTGGACTCTGTGAGAGTCCTTAGTTTTGGTTGTTTAATGCACTATGTTTGTACTGGTTGGCCACTTGCCAGGAGGTGGTGCTTTCAAGGGAGCATCAGCTGTGGTAGTATAGGGAGAATCAGGTGATGGGTGGGGTCCTAGGACTCCCAAGAATATATGATATTTGTTTTCAGCTACCAGGGTGGATAGGGAGGGAAGATCATGTGGGGTCATGGGTAGGTGTGTTTGAGCTTAGCCTCTCCTTGGGCGGGGCTTGCTGCAGCTGCAGTGGGAAATGGAGGTGTGGTTCCCAGGTCAATAGAGTTATGTTCCCAAAGGATTATGGCTGCCTCTACTGTGTCACGCAGGTTGTCAGGGGTGTGGTGGAGAGGGGGAAAGCCAGCAGTTACATGCCTCACCCATCTCTCATGCAACCCAAAAAGCAAGACTCATTCCCACCGTGCTCCCCACCCCCAAGAGCACCGATTGTTCTGCCAGGCAGTGAGGGAGCAGAGCTAAGAGACTGCCCCTGGCCACTAGTCTCCCAGCTGCAAAAGCAGGCAGGGCTTTTGTGCCTTGCTGCCTGTGGAGTCTGCTCACCCAATTCACACCCTTTCTGAGTTTCTGGTCAGGAGACTTCAAGTTTGGTTAGAATTGTTAGAAAGTTCAGCTGGAGGTTTCCTTCTCCCTGTGGTCCTTTCCAAGTTCCCCTGGCAGCCCTCCCCGAGGACCCCTTTGAGGCAGGTCTAAAATGGCTT
>NW_012101301.1:0-10189 GCF_000951045.1 Mandrillus leucophaeus | reverse complement strand
AAAGTTTTAGATTTCTCTTTCTCCTCAGCAACACCAATTATTCTTAGCTTTGTTCACTTAAAATAATTCCAAACTTCTTGGAAGCTTTGTTCATTTTTTCTCATTCTTTTTTTCTTTGTTGTTGTTGGATTGGGTTAATCCAAAAACCTTGTCTTTGAGCTCTGAACTTCTTTCTTCTGCTTGCTTGATTCTATTGCTGAGACTTTCCAGAACATTTTGCTTTTCCCTAAGTGTGTCCTTCATTTTCTGAAGTTGTAATTGTTTTTCATTTATTCTATCTATTTAACTGAAGATTTCTCCCCTTATTTCTTGTATTTTTTTTTTCTATTTCCTAAATTGGACTTCACCTTTCTCTAGTGCCTCCTTGATTAGTTTAATAACTGACCTTCTGAATTATTTTTTCAGGTAAATCAGGGATTTCCTCTTGGTTTAGATCCATTGCTGGTGAGTGTGATTTTGGGGGAATGTTAAAGAACCTTGTTTTGTCATATTACCAGAATTGTTTTTCTGGTTCCATCTCACTTGGGTAGGCTATGTCCGAGGGAATGTCTAAGTGTCAAGGCTACTGTTCAGATTATTTTGTCCCATGGGGTATTCTCTTGATGTAGTACTCTCCCCTTTTTCCTATCAATGTGGCTTCCTGAGAGCCAAGCTGTAATGATTGTTATCTCTCTTCTGGATCTAGCCACTCAGCAGGTCCATCAGGCTCCAGGCTGGTACTGAGGGTTGTCCACACAGAGTTGATGTGAATTGAACGCAGGTCTCTCAGCTGTGGATATTAACACCTGCTTTTGTGGAGGTAGCAGATGATAAATTGGACTCTGTGAGAGTCCTTAGTTTTGGTTGTTTAATGCACTATGTTTGTACTGGTTGGCCACTTGCCAGGAGGTGGTGCTTTCAAGGGAGCATCAGCTGTGGTAGTATAGGGAGAATCAGGTGATGGGTGGGGTCCTAGGACTCCCAAGAATATATGATATTTGTTTTCAGCTACCAGGGTGGATAGGGAGGGAAGATCATGTGGGGTCATGGGTAGGTGTGTTTGAGCTTAGCCTCTCCTTGGGCGGGGCTTGCTGCAGCTGCAGTGGGAAATAGAGGTGTGGTTCCCAGGTCAATAGAGTTATGTTCCCAAAGGATTATGGCTGCCTCTACTGTGTCACGCAGGTTGTCAGGGGTGTGGTGGAGAGGGGGAAAGCCAGCAGTTACATGCCTCACCCATCTCTCATGCAACCCAAAAAGCAAGACTCATTCCCACCGTGCTCCCCACCCCCAAGAGCACCGAGTGTTCTGCCAGGCAGTGAGGGAGCAGAGCTAAGAGACTGCCCCTGGCCACTAGTCTCCCAGCTGCAAAAGCAGGCAGGGCTTTTGTGCCTTGCTGCCTGTGGAGTCTGCTCACCCAATTCACACCCTTTCTGAGTTTCTGGTCAGGAGACTTCAAGTTTGGTTAGAATTGTTAGAAAGTTCAGCTGGAGGTTTCCTTCTCCCTGTGGTCCTTTCCAAGTTCCCCTGGCAGCCCTCCCCGAGGACCCCTTTGAGGCAGGTCTAAAATGGCTTCCCAGAAGAGTCAGAGAGCCCACAGGGCTTTTCCTGCTTCTTCTACCTCTGTATGTAGCTCAGCTCTCTAAACTGACCCAGCTCCAGGTAAAGTCAGATTTCTTATTCCATGTTCTAGAACTTCAGGTTCCCTAGTGAGGGTATGTGTTCAAGGGCAGACTATCCCTTTTTCCCACTTTCACATCTTGAACACTATCAATATTTTGGCTGTCTGCCAGGTCCTGCAGGAGCAACTTGCTTCCTTCAGAGGGTCTTCACATTCTCTCAGCTCTCCTGGTTTATTCCTGTGGTACTTCTGGAGCAAAAGTTAATAATGTGAGTCTCCACATACTGCTCTGAGTGGGAGCTGCAATCTAGTCCTTGCCTCCTGTTCACTATTTTTTTTCCCAAAAAAGGGTTTTTTAAATTTCTCTTTATTTCTACTAATTTAGAAAATTCAAAGCTAAAAATGTTAGGTCAAAAATAAAAAGTAGCATTGGATGAGAGGGTGTTGGGCCTAATGGTTAAGATTGAAACTCTGTATCAGGTGGTTCCTTGTTGCCTTCCAGTTTTGCCATTTATGGGCTGTATGACATGAATACAGTTTCTTGATCTCTCTGTGCTTGACTCTTCAGCTCTTTACTGCCTAAATCTTAGGGTTTTGGTAAAATTAAAGCAGTTAATGCAAATAAATGTGCCCAATAAGTCCCTAGCACATACTGAGTGTAAAGGAAATTTATTCACTCTTCTTTGTTGACTCTTTTAGATCATGATTAATGTTAAACCAAAAAACAAAGTGGCCACATCAGTGGTTTGTAACCAGTGTTTCTTCTAGTCAGTCTGGGGGTATAATAGTAGTTGAATGTTTTAAATACTATCCTTTTAAAAATATATATATTAATAGTATTTTCACTGACCAATCAGGTAATGTACATTATGGGGTACAATGAGATATTTGAATATATGTATGTAGTATGAAATGATTATGTCGAGTTAAATAACAACTTGCTTACCTATCATTTTTTGTGGTGAGATACTTGCAATTTACTCTTAGTTATTCTAAAATATACGTTATTGTTTACTATAGTCACCCTGCTGTGCAATAGATCTCAAAACCTGTTTATCCTGTCTATTTGAAACTTTGTATTTTTTGATCAACCCCTCTCTGTTTCCTTCCCACCACACCCAGCCTCTGGTAAAGATTATTCCACTTTCTACTTTTTTGAGTTAAACTTTATTCTTTTTTTTTATACAAGAGTAATTAAAAAAATAAATATGTATTTGAATAACAAGTTTAAGTTCGAGCTGCAATGTTGGCAATGCAGGTTTTTGACACAGATCACAAAAAGCGTGCACAAAAACATACTGGCACAAAGGACAAAATAATGCTAAGAATTAGGCTAAAAAGCTGCTGATTTTAAGAAAACAAAAGGCCTAAAATCACTATACAAAATATAAAATGTATTAAACACTACCATCCACAGAACAGTCTTTATTATTGATTATATTTAAAAATTATTTATATATTGAATTGTAAATGAGTATTATACATGAACCTCCATTTGGAAGGCAATTCCTTATAGCACTATAGAACATTGCAAAAAGTATCCTTTTTTTGCTATCAATAAAGAAAACAGTTAGTGGGATTACTGTAAATATCAGGAAGGCTACATAAAAAAAAAGAAATAATATTTCTTTTTTGTCTTCAAAGTGTCTTCCAAGGAGCGAAGCACTTGCCGTGTTGAACCAATGCACTACTGGAGAATGTTCTGGGTCCGAGATGCTCTTGAGAGACAAGACTAGGCTTTTCAAATCAAACATTCAAAGGAATCATGCAACCTTCTTATGACTGGGATGCCATCATGTGCCACTGACCAATGCTGTCTCTCCAGAAAACCATTCAAGACGCTTAAAAAAAATCAAACTTATATGATAAATATACATAAAATGAAGACACCGACTGCTATTTGACACGACTACTGGTTATGTCTGTGCTATGTGAAAGCACCTTTAAAAAGAGCCTATGTGGCAAGAGATAAGTGTTGAAAGATTCAAAATGAATCATCAGTATTAGATAACAATATAATTCTTAACTCAGATGCTGCCTCAAGATTAGGTGCATCTTCAGTTAATGTAACAAGAAAAAAAGGCAATGGATTTTATTTTATTAATTGTATCCACTTACAAACCGACCTAAGGTCACCCGATGTGTAGATATAATGAGATTTTTGTTGCTTATAGTCTTTAATTGAAGTGACGATAACGGAAATAGATCTATTTAAAAACAAAACCAAACAGCTATTTCTGTCTAGATTAAGAGGTGGCCCCAGGTGTGGGATTCACATTTTGAGTGGCCACTTGTGGTGCGATCTTGATGATCCAGGGTTTGTCTATGATTCTGGCTGTGTGGTTGCCCTTCTCTACAATCCCAATAGTCATGCTTGGTGGCCTTCACCACATCTGGAGGACTTTATCTCTGCACAGAACCGAGCTGCTTGCTCACGTGGTAAACAGATCAGAAGGCCACCTGTTCTGTTGAGCCTCCCCATGTTCATCATCACCTTCTGGTAGGCCAGCTCTACATCTTCTTGGGTGACCACTAGTTTAATCTTATTCCATTTCTCAGGAATATCCAGCCACTGGTGCACAGTCACTGCCACCTGTGTCCCCAGGGGTTTTGTCAACACCAGCACGTCCCCTGGCACTGCATTGTCTGGCATGATAAATTCACTGGGCTGGCAGACAGTGGTAGCGACTCCTCCCAGGACAATCCAGGGGTTTAGTACTGTTTGGCTGCCTGTTACAGATGTTCCTGTTTATTCAGCTGCATCTTTAAAACCTTGGATAATCAGAAGCATCACTTTATCTCTTTCCCTGTCGATCATTTTATTATTGACTCTAAGGAGCATCAGCATATTGCCACATTCCGTGACCCCCATTGCATAGAGGTCACTGAGGACATTGGCACATGCTATCCTGCCCATCATATAGGAGTCGTCTACGATCAGGTAAATGTAATCTGTGATTTGAACCAAGGAAAGCCCACTGTGTCTCAAAGGAATGACACAAGTATCCATTCCAACGCCAAGCCTTGGCATAACGGCTCCCAAAAATTGCTCATCTTCTTGGAAGTGGTTCGCCTGTAAAGATTCCAGCAATTTTTGCAGGATATCTTGGGGCACTTTGCAGCCTTAAGTTCAGTGAATCTGGTTAGCCGGAAGCTTTTGTCCAATTTGTAACTTTCCAGGTTAAAGGACTCCCGGGTAGACATGGTTCTTGGGCCCCGCTCTCCTCACAGCTCATCCCCTCCCCTCCCTTTGCAGGTTGGCTGGGTTCTTTATGGATCTAGCGGCGTGCTTTGCACCCCGAGTTAAACTTTATTCTGTGTGTGTGTGTGTGTGTGTGTGTGTGTGTATGTGTATATATATATAATGTAGTATTTGTCTTTCTGTGTCAGGATTATTCCATCTAGTATGATGTCTTCTAAATTTATCTATATTGTTTCAAATGATGAAATTTACCACCTTTTAAGGCTGAATAGTATTTCATTGTGTATCTATACAACATTTATTTTTAAAAATTAAATATATTGATCAAAAAACTCGTGCTATAAAAGGGCATTTCCATCTTAACATACTAGTGTAATTCAGCATATACATATCTTATTAATTGTTAATTTGTACTGAGCATTAACTATAATACTATTATGTGTTAATAAATTTAATTCTCACAGTAACTGAATAACATAGGTGTTGTTATTATCCTCAGTTTGCAGAGAAAGAAACAGAGCCAATATTAAAACACAGGCAAATGTGTCTTCAGAGATAACAGTCCTGAGTATAACAATAAAAACCATCTTTAATCGCTTGAACCTGGGAGGTGGAGGTTGCAGTGAGCCAAGATCGAGCCACTGCACTCCAGCCTGGGTGACAGAGTGAGGCTCTGTCTCAAAAAAACAAAACAAAACAAAAACTTCTTTAACCAGAAAAGAAATAATTATTTTTAACTCTCACTTTTAATAAAAATTAACAAAAATTGAATAATTGGGTACATTTTCATTGTTTAATGTTTTTGTGAATGTATAAAATGGTACACAAAGAATAAGCCAGAAAGAAGTTAATATTTTTAGAGGATTCTTCTATACTGTAATACAATATTGAACTTTAAACACACACACACACACACACACACACACACTTCTTTTCTTTTTTTTGGAGACAGAGTCTCACTTCATTACTCCAGCTGAAGTGCAGTGGCAGGATCTCAGGTCATTGCAACCTCCATTTCCCAGGTTCAGCTTATTGTCCTGCCTCAGCCTGCAAAGCAGCTGAAACTACAGGCACACACCACCACACCTGGTTAACTTTTGTATTTTTAGTAGAGATGAGGTTTCACCATGTTTGCCAGGCTAGTCTTGAACTTCTGACCTCAAGTGATCTGCCCACCTCGGCCTCCAAAAGTGCTGAGATTACAGGCATGAGCCGTCACACCTAGTCATAATATAAATATTGCTTGAATGCAAGAACGCTTATGTAGATATTTGCTCTTAGATTAACATGATAAAAGTAACAATTAGAAAAAAAATGAAATGGGATAAAACTAGTCAAAACCACATCTTTTCAATGGCTTGGCATAATTGACACGCTTTTTGAAATGGCCAGATTCCTGACAAGAAGCAAAGAGAAGATTTAGACTTTGGTCTATCATTAAGTTTTTTATTTTTGGAGTCTAAAATCCTGGCTAAAGGATTTGAAGAGGGCATTCTTTAGGTGGCTACCTAGGGTTTTCAAGGCAATACAAAGATAAATTTCATAGGTAGGAAATGGATACTATATACATACATTGCTCTTCTCTGATTTGCTTTAACATTAAAAGATTGAAGATTGCAAATCTAATCTCTCAATTTACAATAAATTAACAAAGGATTTATTTTTCAGCCAAGCAAATAATTGTATTGAATTAATAGGTAACAAATGCCATTAGCTGACAAAAGATAGTATGACTAGATTCAGTAAGTATGTAGCCATGTAACTAACAGTCCATTAAATTAAGGCCCTTATAGGTGCGTGTGGACATCATTTCTGTGCAATGTGATGCACCTCCACCTAGCACCTTCTTCTGCCTGTTTACAGAGATACCAATTTCCCCTGAGTGACTCAGGGTGAATATTAAAAATTGAGAATGCTGTGTTCAGAGGGATTACTAGGAACACATTATAAAGAAATTCTACAAATCTTACTCTGCCTCCCAAAGGCTATTAGTAAACAATTGTTTATTTACAGTGCTCAATTGAATTTATGGAAAATTTCAATATTCCTGGTAAGTCAGAGACACTTAAGTGTCAACAAAATTTCATAATATATACATGAATGAGATAAAGTCTTCTTAGTTAAGAATTTTATTTTATCAGTAAATTTAGAGAAGAATAAAGAAAACAGTCCTTTGGGCACATCAGTACCACCCAAACAAGTGCATTTTTTCATCATCGTTAAAGTAGCAATAGCACCACATGCTTTCCAGGGACCAGGTGGCCTGTTTCCCACTGATATAAAGTGGAGAAGGCATTGAAATAGCGAAGGAGGGTGATACAAATTGGATACCTGTATAAAATACAATTTTTAATAAAAAGCATTTGATGTTGTAGAACTATAGATGAGACTGTTAGTATGAGGTCATAATATTTTTACTTCTTTTGACAGAATAACTTCACAATATTCTTATTTCAAAAAATATTCCTTTTTCTGCTGTATATTGCCTAGCTTTTGGTCAAATATTACCTGAGCTCCATAGAAATCAATAAAACGGACCTATATTTTGCCACAAGCATTTTATTATTGATGCATGTGCTTATTTTGCTTAAAATACATTAGCTTTTCATGAAAAATCTACACTTTTCTTTCAGGGTTTTGTTTATTGCTGAGAAGTGTCCTGCCAGAAAACTGCTGTTCTCAGCTCTGCTTACGTTGACTACTAGTGAGTGGAAGCGATGTGTGGGTAAAAAGCAAATGTGTCTTTTCTGCATCTCTTTGTTAATTTATTCACAGAAGAAAGAGGAGGATGCAGATAGAAGATGAAAGAAGAAATGATTACTAAAATATCATGAGGAAGTCTTTTTATCAAGGAAAAAACCATAAGGGATAATGTGAGAAGAAAATATATTATTTTGCTAAGCCTCTGAAATGTCAGTATACAACCTGCATTGCTTTAACAAATACATTATTCCTTCAGTTTTGATTCTTCAGGATATGTTTCAATTCCCTAGTGAATCAAAACTACAAGGAAAATAACATCTGTTAAGGTAATAGATGTAGGAAAGACCCATTATGTTTGGCCAACATCTTTTCCACCCACAGTTGCAGGCAATCATTATTCTACTCTCTGCTTCTATGAGTTTGATTTTTCTTTTACACTCTACATAGAAATGAGATCTTTTTAAAAATTTTTTCCAATGCTGGCTTATTTTACTTAGCATAATGTCCTTTAGGTTCATTAAGCTTTTTGCAAATAACAAGGCTTTCTTCTTTTTAAGGGCTGAATAGCATTCCATTGTGTAAATAGACCACATTTTCTTTATTCATTCAACTGTTGATGACCATTTAGGTCGATTCCATATCTTGGCTATTGTGAGTAATCCACTTTCTTCTTTCTCTTTCATTTTTTATATCTTCTTTTTTATTTCTAGTGCAGTGGTGCGATCTCAGTTCACTGCCACCTCCACCTCCTGGGTTCAAGTGATTCTTCTGTCTCAGCTTCCCAAGTAGCCGGGATTACAGGCACACACCACCACACCTGGCTAATTTTTGTATTTTTAGTAGAGATGGGGTTTCACCATGTTGGCCAGGCTGGTTTTGAACTCCTGACCTTGTGAACCACCCGCCTCGGCCTCCCAAAGTGCTGGGTTTACAGGTATGAGCCACAGTGGCTGGCCAACTTTGTTGTTTTCAGTGATCCTCAGATATCTTCCATTGCAGAAAATTGTATTTTATTCGTTATTATTGTGTTTTTGGACTCATTTGCATGGGATGAGTCCTAAGAGACTCAGTTTTAAAAGGTTTTTTTGGTACATTAGGGACATTATTTATCTTTTGTAACCTGTTCATGTCTATGTCTGTTACTTGCATCAGGCAATGACTCAAACAATTCTCAAAAAACGGAAAGTATATTTCTTTTAAAGTTGGCTTATTAAGGGACTATGAGGTGATCCAATTCGATGAGAACCGAACTAGACCTACTAAGATCAGTCAGGACTATCAGAGAATTTTTAAAATACATTCACCATTAACCCTGAGATAATTGTGAATCCCAAGTTTTACCCTAAGAAAAATTATTGCAATGTAGTAAAGTTGACTTTGTCTTTAAAAAGAAAGAGGAGCACAATGAGATTTCCTGTGACCAGTTGAAGTTCATAAAGTTTGTCAAAGAATTTCACATACATAGTAAATCTTCTGATAGCATTTAGTTCCAATCACAATAAATTGTACTTGTCTCTGACTTCTATAATCTCTTCTCTCTTTAAAAAACTGTATTTTCTTTATAAAAATAGTGATTATTGGCTGGGCGCAGTGGCTCATACCTGTAATCCCAGCACTTTGGGAGGCCAAGGTGGGCGGATCACGAGGTCAGGAGTTTGAGACTAGCCTGACCAACTTGGTGAAACCCCATCTCTACTAAAAATACAAAAATTAGCCAGGCCTGGTGGCACGCAACTGTAATTCCGGCTACTCAGGAAGCTGAGGCAGGGGAATTGCTTGAACCCGGGAGGCGGAGGTTGCAATGAGCGGAGATCATGCCACTGCACTCCAGCCTGCTGACAGAGCAACACTCTGTCTCAATATAATTATATAATTATAACATCCTAAGTATGTATTTGTTGGGTACACTGTCATATTTTTATGTTTATGCTGTAAAATGTTTAAATCAAGCTAAGTAACAAATTCATTACCTCACATACTTATTATACTTTTGTGACAAAAACATTTAAAATCTTTTTATACCAATTTTGAAATATACACTGCATTATTATTTATTATAGTCAATATTCTGTGCAATTAATCATTGAATCTTATTTCTTCTAAGTGAAACTTGGTCCACGTCCATCAACATTTTTTCTTTCTTCAACCACTTCCTCCCCAGCCTCTGTCACATTTTTTACTTATACTAAGTTACATTAAGGCCATTAATGTAATTAAAGAAATTAAATCTTTTGCTATGCAATAATGGTATGAACATAAATAATGTTAAATAACTTTATTAGAAAGTTTGACTAATTAGGCATATAAATAAATGGGCAGCAATTTTGGCCAGTAAATAAAAATACTCATTCTTTTCAAACACCAGACAATTATTTTAAATGGAAAGGTTTCAGGCCTAATATATGTCGTTGAATTTACAAAAGCAGAAACCCAGGAGGTAGTATTTTCTGAGCATTGTAAATAACAATGAAAATTATTGATGAAAATAAATTCAAGTAATATGTAGCCAAATAGAAATCTCATTAAAAAATTTAAAAGTACTGGATGCACCAGCTCATGCCTGTAATTCCTGCACTGTGGGAGGCCAGTGCAGAAGAATTACTTGAGCCCAGAAGTTTAAGACCAGCCTGAGCAATATAGTGAGACCTCATCTCTACCAAAAAAAAATTAATTAATTAATTATGACA
>NW_012101300.1:497448-583850 GCF_000951045.1 Mandrillus leucophaeus | reverse complement strand
AGGGATTCCCTTCCCCCTTGCGCTTCCCAGGTGAGGCAATGCCTCGCCCTGCTTCAGCTCTCGCTGGTCGAGCTGCAGCAGCTGACCAGCACCGATCGTCCGGCACTCCCCAGTGAGATGAACCCAGTACCTCAGTTGAAAATGCAGAAATCACCGGTCGTCTGTGTCGCTTGCGCTGGGAGTTGGAGACTGGAGCTGTTCCTATTAGGCCATCTTGCTCCGCCCCCAGCATGGCAACATCTCACTAAGATGCTCAGAAGAGTAATGGAATGAAAACTTGCAAGTCTGATTATATACTCCAAACCAAGTTATAAAAGGTAAATTTTATCAGCAATTCAAAAAGGGCCACAGGATTGGTAACAAACCTTTAACTTGCTCTAAGAAAGGTAAAGAAAAAACAGATAGAAAATATAATAGTAAGTAATATATTAGAAAGACATTTATTTTGTGAAATATTAGACAATAATTCTGGCATACCTAAAGATGCTGTACAGCAGCAAACATTGCTAACTCTTGTCTCTCAATTGTTTTATACTTAATTCATCAGAAAGTTAATATAAATAAAAAATTATAAAATTAGTGCAATATAATGGTAAGAGCATTGTTAAAATATAATGTAGTCAAATTCAGAAGTTTTAAGCATACAATTAATTCAACGAGTTTTGACAAATATTCATAGTTGTACAACCGCTACCACAATCAAGATATACAACATTTCCATCACTTGAAATCACCCCTTTGCAACTGATCCCTCCACGTTCCTCAGGCTAGTAACCACCAATCTGCTTTCTGCCTCTATAATTTTACCGCAATTAATCCATTATCTCTCGTAACAACAGTTCGTTCCTCGTTTAAATCATTTTATGATGTTAAATTGGGTGAATAAAGAACACTTTGTATTTTCATTCACAAGATTTTACTAAATAAATCTCATATGAACATTTGAGAACAATTCTTTACATGGATGTGTTTTGCATGACCAAATGTCTAGGCACCCCATGGCCAGAATTTAATTGTTGGGGTTTTATTTAACATCAGGAGCAGATTGGGTAATAAAACGAAATGCATATTGAGAATAAGATGGCCTTCTGACCTTTCAGGGTCTAGGGCTGAAAAGCGTCTCAGGGTTGCTGCTAAATGGGCCATGAACTGGGCTGGGTTTTTCATATTTGATGAAAAAGAGCCTAAACGCTAACTGATTTGGGAGAGGTCGGATAAAGAAAAAGGAACATTAACCTTGACTATGCCTTTAGCTCTAGCCACTTTTTTAAGAGGAAATCGCTGGACAGGTGGGGGATGGCTAGTTGCCGAAGGAAACTGTAAGCCAGAAACTGTAAGCCATACCGGATGTGAGGAGGGGAGGTGATAAAAGGATTATAGGGTGGGGGAGCAGAGACTGAGGAAAAATTGGGACCTAGCTCGGCCTTGCGAGGAGGGGAGAGGTCGGATGGGTCTGTAGAAAAGGAAGATTAGAAAGACTCAGCAACGCTTGCGGTTGGAACTGAGGGGACAGGCGGGAGGGAAAGAAGGAAGATTTGGGACGAGTTGCATTGGGAACAGAGACTAGGGAGGGACCCATGTGTAAAAGAATGCCTGGAAGTCAGGCACCTCAGACCGTTTGCCTATTTTACGACAAGAATTATTTAGATCTTGTAGGATGGAAAAATCGAAAGTGCCCTTTTCTGGCTATTTGGAACTACTGTCGAGTTTGTATTGGGGTTAAGCGGCATTGTAGAAGAAAATAAGGCATTTAGGTTTTAGATCAGGTGTGAGTTGAAGAGGTTCTAAGTTCTTGAGAACACAGGCTACAGAGAAGAAGGAAGAATGGAGGGTGGAAGGTTGCCCATGGTGAAGGAGGCAAGCCCAGAGAAAAGAGAGAGTAGAGACACAGAGAGAAGGAGTTCGGGGGTTCTTGCCCTCCAGAAAAGCAGGGTCAGGGAGCAGAAATAAGGTATTGGGGTGCAAAAAAGAGATTGGGTGCAAAAATAAGAGGGGAGGCAAAAATAAGAGGTTAGGGTTCTTGCCCCTCCCCCAGAAAAGCACAGATGGGGTAGAGATAGGGAGAGAAGGGGTTGGGGTGCTTGCCTCTCCCCCAGAAAAGCAGAGAAGGGGTAGAGACAGGGAGAGAAGGGATCGGGGTGCTTGCCCCTCCCTCAGAAAGGTGCAGCTTGCTGCTAAAGGTGAAGGACCAAGGCAGGCGTCCCTGCAGCGTGGTCAGACACCTCTGAGAGGTGGGTGAGTAATCAGAGAGGCATCCCTGCAATGATTAAACACCAAGGGAAGGCTGCCTTCCCTAGTCCGTTTACCGGCGCCGGCGTTTTGGGTCCACAGATAAAACGTGTCTCCTTTGTCTCTACTAAAAAATGAAAGGAATTGAAATTAAGAGAAGGGAGAGATTGAAGAGTGGCGCCAAGATTGAAAGGAGAAGGAGATTGAGGGATAGTGATAGAGGTTGGAGAAGAGAGTAAAAAACAGGCCCTTACCTGATTTAAAATTGATGAGATGTTCCTTGGGCTGGGTGGTCTGAGGACTAGAGGTCATAGGTGGATCTTTCTCACGGAGCAAAGAGCAGGAGGACAGGGGATTGATCTCCTAAGGGAGGTCCCCTGATCTGAGTCACGGCACCAAAATGTCATGCGCGTCCGTGCGAAGAGACCACCAAACAGGCTTTGTGTGAGCAACATGGCTCTTTATTTCACCTGGGTGCAGGCGGGCTGAGTCTGAAAAGAGAGTCAGCAAAGGGAGATAAGGATTTTTATCTTTTTATAGGATTTGGGTAGGTAAAGGAAAATTACAATCAAAGGGGGGTTGTTCTCTGGCGGGCAGGAGTGGGGGGGGGTCACAAGGTGCTCAGTGGGGGAGGTTTTTGAGCCAGGATGAGCCAGGAAAAGGAATTTCACAAGATAATATCATCCCTTAACACAAGGACTGGCCATTTTCACTTTTGTGGTAGAATGTCATCAGTTAAGGCGAGGCAGGGCATTTGCACTTCTTTTGTGATTCTTCAGTTACTTCAGGCCATCTGGGCCTATACGTGCAAGTCACAGGGGATGCGATGGCTTGGCTTGGTCTTGGGCTCAGAGGCCTGACAATGGGTATACCCAGAAAAGCAAAGAAAAGTTAGGGTTTTTAAAGGCAAAATAAGGAAAGCTATACAAAACATAGGTTGTTTTGAAGTAATTATTCTTCGCTGCAAGGATAGACAACAAAGGTGGCATTGGTCCAAGGTTGAATAGGAAGTTGTTGGGCAGAAGTCCTCCTAGAAGTGTTCTTTGTTTAAAGTTCAGGTGGTCCTTCTGCAAGGTTGTGGTTTACAGTGAGTCTTTCTCATTGCATTTATCGTAGGTGCGTGAAAGTCTCTCTTTTCTGGCCCTGATTACATTTTGCTAGGATTTTGCGTAAGTGACTCAATTTTTATTCTGACAACTTTCACACTACCATGTGACAATTGTAAGGTTTAGTTTTACTGATCTCCTCTCTCATTTAGCACTCCCCTCCTTCTGATATGTGCTTTTATTTTGTGTGTGTGTGTGTGTGTATGTATGTGTGTGCACATGTGATTTTCCTGTTGGGGCAAGCAATATTCATGTGTCTCAGTTTGCTATTGCTCAAATGGTGTTGATAACAAACCACCGCAAGACACATTGGTTTAAAACAAAATTGATTTATCTTTATAAACATGCAAGTCAGTTGGGGCAGCTCTGTTGATCTCAGAGGAGCTCACTCATGGTTTCTGCAGGTCAGCTGATGCAGGGGTGGGATGGTGGGGTGAAGCGAATGGCTTTCTGATCTAGATTAGGTTCAGCTGGGAGGCTTCGATTCAAGCATCTGACCTAAAGGTAGTCCTCTTATGTCTCTAATACTCTTTTGGACCAGCGGCCAGTGGGGAAGGTTATTATCATGGTAATTGCAGAAGCATAAGATTACAGGTGGAGACTTTCAAGGGTTTTCAGTGCCTACATTCAGATCTAGCACATTGTTTTATTTGCCTTTTTACACTGACCAACCCAAGGCACCTGGCCAAGTCCAAAGCTACTAATCATGCAAGTACTCTGTGCCTTTGGTTAGACCTTGGCAAAGGTTTTACTCCGTAACTTCCTTCTCACGTCCACCCCACTAGGTCTCACTTTTTGCCAACTATAAAGTGAGACACTTAAGCTGGGTGGGCTGAAGAGTCATTTGGTTGTTATGATTTTAGTTAATCAGATATAAAAGAGCATAATTTAGTTATGCTATTTTACTGACCTGCACTAAAAACAAAAACACTATTTACCAAAGAGTAAATTGGGAAGAAAATGAATTATTAAAATATTTTGATCATCAGTTTATTTCAAACTACTGCTGCAATCTTTCCTTATATTTTTGTTTAATAATTAACAAATAAGAAATGACATACCTGTGCTGCACCTGCCGTGGATGTCTCCATTGTGTGCAGCTGGAACATACTGTTCATTCAGCTGCTCTATGCAACTGCCAAGAATAAAAGGATATACAGGGACAGAAATGATTCTCTTTGACTCTAAGTATGGTTTATGCCTTTTATTTTGCCTTCTATCTCCAAACACGAGTATGTTTCACAGTTGGAATATGGTTTTTCTACAGAAAGAATATGTTGAAACCTCTATCCTATGGCTCCTGCTATCTGTACTTCATCCTCCTCTACCAAAGCGTTCATGTGAGGCTGCCTTTTTGGTTTTGCCCAGTTAGAAACTCTGGTATTTCATTCTGGTATTCATAAGTATTCTTTTATTTTATTTTAAAAAATGGTTTTAGTTGTTGATATCTGTGAGTGTTTTGATATGCATCAGAAGAACAAAAACCAAAAATATATAGAGAGAGTGAGATGAAAGTGAAACGATTAGGAGGGAGAGAGCCAGTTTTATTCCCTCAGGAGCAAGTAAATCTGGAAAATGTAAGAAACTGATCGTCAATTTCCTTATTAAAAAAAATAAATAAAATACAAAGGATTATAATACCTACCTCAGAGAGTGGTTGTTCAGGAAAATTGATATGAAAGATGGAAAGGTCACAATGGCTGCTCAGTAATTATTCATTTCCTTTCTTTTGTGGGGGGGTCATCACTAACACAACTGGACAATACTTGGCCCCATTTAGCTATAGCTTCCGACCTAATGGGTCTCTGGACTAGTGACCTAAAGTGACCCAAGCTCAGACGTCTCACCAGGTAGTATAGAATCACATGCTAGACTAGGGCTGCTTCTATTTTAGACCTAAAATGGCTCTTAAAGCTTTATGATTTATTGGTTTGTCTGACAAGTACAAGCTCTGGGAATACAAATTACAAAAGCATAATAACTAGAGTCATAAAGATAAACAGTTTTATCAGCTACAGGACTAATAGAGAGAGAGAGAGAGAGAGGACATAATAACTGAGTGTAACTGGACATTTAGACAGAATACTGGGTTCTCAGATTCTTTATTCATGAATGTATGCATATATTTAATTGCAGTCTTTTCCATTCTGGATTTTAGTCTTTTTATTTCACAAAGTTTGACTCATCGTTGTATATCAGTTATCGCTTTCACATGTATAAGACACTCTTCACAAAGCTCTGGGAATGAATTTTCTTCATTCTTTTTCTTAATTTATAGTATGTTGAGATAGAGCTTGAATAAAAGTAGCTAAAATTGTGTTTTATCCATTCATTCATTTAGGCTACTTAATATTTCATGGCTTTATTTTGCTGTCTGATGTGCTATCACATATATATTATCATGGGCAAATATTTCTTTAAGTCAATTTTGTATATAATAAATTGCATTATTTAAATCTATTTACCTTTTCACTAAAAATTTCTGTCTTGTCTGTGGGTCTTCTAAGACACTCTTTGTTAAAGATTTATTTAAAGGTAAACTGCTATAGTGATCATAATTATCTTAGTAGAGAATAACCTCCTGTGTGCAGGTTTATAAATTATTTACCTATATATATTCTAAATTGAAGTACTTTCTTTTATGAATGAGGAAAGAAATATAGCAAATTGAAGACTACTGCAAAACAGAGAGATACCCTTTCATAACTTTGCTATCCTAATGACATTAATTTTCACTCACAGATGAAAATTGATTTCTAATCCACATGCCTATGCATTTGATAGTTGCAGTCATTATTTCCACACCATTTCTGATTTTGAAATCATATTTCTAAATTTGAAGCCATATTATAAGCATCTCTACTGTATCTTGAAAGAGTACATAATTATTCATGCTTATGTTATATTGTATTTTTTGATATAGTTTAGCAAATTCCTTTATTGAACGTATATTTGACTTTCTGGTTTTCCTTCCTTTTTAAGATGGAGTCTTGCTCTGTCACCAGGCTGGAGTGCAGTGGCGCGATCTCAGCTCACTGCAACCTCTGCCTTCCTGGTTCAAGTGATTCTCCTGCCTCAGCATCCTGAGTAGCTTGAACTACAGGCGCCTGCCACCATGCCTGGCTAATTTTGTATTTTCAGTAGAGATGGGGTTTCACCATGTTGGCCAGGATGGTCTTGATCTCTTGACATCGTGATCTGCCCGCCTCGGCCTCCCAAAGTGCTGGAATCACAGGTGTGAGCCACCATGCCTTACCTAATATTCTTCATTCATTCTTTCTTTTCTGCTTTTTTCTTTCTTTGTTCTTTTTCTCCTTCCTTCCTTTTATGTGTTTACAATTCTACTATTATAAGTGATTTGCGAATGAAATACTTTTACTTTTTTTGTTATACTTCTGTAAATTATTCTCATATGAAGAATTCTTGAGAGTTGAATTATAGCTTCAAAGAGTTTGCTAAGAGATTAGATCTTAAGTATTTTTACAACCAAATAAATAAATGAATCTAACTGTGAAAGATGAGGGATGTGCTAATTAGCTTAACTGTGGTAATCATTTCACTATATATATATATGTATACACGCACACATATATATGTATTTCCAATAATCACATAATACATCTTATACACCTTACATAAATACTTTTATTTTGCCAGTTACACCTCAATAAAGCTGGGAAGAAGGAATTTGAATGCCCACATGATGGTTTCTTTATTCTGCCATATTGTTCTCTCACTTGACAATAGTGCTTTAAAAAGTTTTCAATTTGAAGAGGCCAATAAATATACAAAAATACTCGAATTTTTTATATAATGTGTAAATCCAACCCACATGTAAATATATGAGAAAGGTACAAAAATGCTTGCCTTCGTATCTGAATATGATTTCAATTTTTGGTGTTATCATTATTGTATTATATTATTGTTAATATTAAGAGTTGGAAAAATATTTAAGCCCTGGAGGCATTTGCAATGGTTATCTCTTTTATTGTCTGTGAACTGATTTAGCGATTTGGAAAAAAAATCCTTAGTCTAAAATCGTGCTTTCAATACTCTGCTACCTACAAAGAATATATTCTCTTTAAAGATTTTTATTTTCATAGACTACGTTATAATGAAATTGACTCTTTTTTGTGTATAGTTCTGTAACGCCTAAGGTTCTTGCCTAGCCACGCCAAAGAATTGGTGTGGCAGCTGACCACGAGGAGTGATAGAGACATGGGCAGAGAGCAAGAAAAAGTTGTAGGCTTTATTGAACAGAGTGAAAGTACAAAGCTTCCACAGTGTGGAAGGGGTCCTGAACAGGTAGCCACTGTTGGTTTTGGGTGATTGCCTTTTAAACTCTTTATGTTTGGTGGGAAGATGTTACCAGAGCGAGAAACAAAGGCAGCAAATTATTTTGTGACATGTCTTAGATTTTGAGGAAAACCGGAATTGCAACTTAGGTTTTATCTACTTTATGACCTTGCAGGGGCATGGCAAAGGAGACAGTATCTTACAAGACTTTACAAAGTATGTTTACAAGGAATTGGAATTGGGAGCATAGATAAGGTCGGCTGGTCACAGAAAAACAGGCAGTTAACATTTCTTTTACTTTAGTTTTGGGGGTGGGGGAAGGGAGAGAGGATACAGGGAAACTTACAGTAAAATTTTCACTGTTTATAGCTTTCTTGGGGAAGAAAACACATGCACAAATCCTGGTGTTAGGTATATTTTAAGCATATATCTTCAATATTATTCATCCAGGACTGAAGTAAGTCCTGATGCAGGAAATGAGTGAGTTTCACAGCTTTCTGAGTCCCTACTCGACCTAGGAAGCCCGGCTGGCACCTCCTCTCAGTTCCATAGCTTTTAACACATATATAGATCCGAGTAGCCAACACCGCAATTGAAATACAGAAAAATTTCATCGCCTCTCCAAATTTCCTTTTGCAATACCTTTCCACGTACACCCTCCTTCCAATTTTAACTTCTGATAATGACTGAGGGGTTCTCTAGCACTATAGTTTTGTTATTGCAAAAAAAAATTATATAAATGAAACCATCTATTATCTAATCTTTAAGACCGGCTTCTTTCCTTAAACAATATTTTATTTCACTTTATTTTCTTTTTCTTTTATTTTAGAGACAGGGTCTTGCTCTGTTGCCCAGACTGGAGTGCAGTAGCACAATCCTAGCTCATCGTAACCTTGAATTCCTGGGTATAAGCAATTCTCCTGCCTCAGCCTCCTCAGTATAGGACTACAGGCATGCCAGGATGAGGCTGGCTTCTCTTACTCTATTAAGTTTTTTTTTTAGTTTTGTCTGTTCATCATTTGTCTGTTTCCCCTTTCTGTGTTCCTTTAGGTTATTTGAACACCTTTAATATTTCATTTAATTTATTATTACTACATTTGACATACATCTTTATACAATTTTATGGCATGTCTGTTGGCAACAAATTCTTCATTTTCTTTCATTTAGCAATGTTTTTATTTCATCTTCATTGTTGATGGATGTTTTCACTGGATGAAGAATTCTGGACTGACAGCTTTTTTATTTCAGTGCTTTAAAAATGTTTTTCCACTTCACTCTGGTTTCTACGATCTCTGATGAGAAATTCTCAGTCATTTGAATAGTTATTTTCCTACAAGCGGGGTTTTTCAGCCTTAGCAGCACTGATACTTGGGGCCAGAAATTCTTGTGGGAGGCTTTCTTGTACATTGCAGGAAACTTAGAGGCCTTCGTTGCTTCTGCCCACTAGATGTCAGTAGCACCTATCCCCGGCCGTCACAGTAAACCATGTCCCTAGACTGTGCCAGTTGTCCCTGGGTTGTTTCAGAAGACAAAATCACACCCGTTGAGAATCACTGCTATAGAGGTACTGTGTCAATTTTCTTTGGCTACTTTAAACATTATTTTTTCTCTTTAGGTTTTAGAAGTTTGTGATGTGTTTGTATATAGATTCTTTTGATTTCTCTTGTTTGGGGTTGCTGAGCTTTTAAAACTTTTCTTGTTTCCTGCCAAACTTAGAAAATATTCACACATTATTTAAAAGAAAAATTTTTTGCACATCGTATTTTCTTTTCTCATTCTGAGACCCCACTGCATGTTAAAACTTGTGTTACTATCTCGCAAGTTCCTGAATCTCTTTTTTTCCCTCACTTTATTTTTTCTCTCTGTTGTTCAGACTGGATAATTTCTATTCATCTGTCTTCAAGCTCATAGGTTTCTTGCTCTGAAATCTGCATTCTGCCTTCAAGGCCATTCAGTGAGGTTTTACATCTCAGTTATTGTATTTACTGTTTTAAAATTTTCATTTATTTCTTTATATCTAAAATTTATTCCTGATATTTTTAATGTATCCATTTATTTCAAGGGTTTGAAATCCTTAATTCCATTTATTTATTTATTTATTTATTTATTTAGAGATGGAATCTCGCTCTAACACCCAGGCTGGAGTGCAGTGGTGCGATCTTGGCTCACTGCACCTCTGCCTCCTGGGTTCAAGCGATTCTTCTGCCTCAGCCTCCCGAGTATTTGGGACTACAGGCTTGCACCACCAGGCCTGGCTAAGTTTTGTATTTTAAGTAGAGATGGGGTTTCATCATGTTGACCAGGCTGGTCTCAAACTCCTCACCTCAAGTGATATGCCTCCCTCAGCCTCCCAAAGTGCTGGAATTATGGGCATGAGCCACTGCACTTGGCCCTTGAAATCCTTAATTCTTAGAGCATTTTTCTAAAGCAACTTTGAAGTCTTTTTTCTGATAATTCTAACATTGGTATCACCTAGTCATTGGTTTCTGTCAGTTACCATTTTCATGTGAGTTGTGATTTTCCTGGCTGTGGGTATTGTAAGTGATCTTGGCTTGTTTCTTGGAAATTTTAAACATCATATGAAACTTGTTTTTTTGTGATTTGTATGTATTTTTTTTTTAATTTTTCATAGAAATGGGATCTCTCTATGTCACCCAGGCTGCTGTCAAGCTCCTGGGCTCAAGGGATCCTCCTTCCTCAGTCTCTCAAAGTGCTAGTATTATATCCATGAGCCACTATGCCTGGCTTGGTATTTTTGTTTTAGCATGCAATTTACCCAGTTGTATTCAGGTCATACATTTTAACCTGCTTTTTGTGAGTTTTGGTTTCAGTTACGTTTTCAAAGCATTTGTAGTGCTACTCCAACGACGTGTTCCATGTGTGCACCAGTAAATGGCTAGATGGGACTTTGGCATTTATCTATTCTTTAGTTTAGATTTTAATGTCTGATGTGCTATTTAGTGTCAGATCTGTGAATGCACAGCTTACTACTTTATGAGGTTGCTTTTCTGAGCTCATTCCTCTCTGTGATCTCTCCAGCCCTTTCTGGTTCCCTTAGGCTCTGTTATCTGTCCTCTGGCCAGAAAGCCAGGTTTTATTTATCTTCCTTTAGCTTCACACTTCCCATGAATATGCCCTCATTCAAGACCAAGCAACAGGAAGACAGAGAACAAAAGGAAATAGGAGCTTGTCTCACCCTCTTGACACCACAGATCCTCTAATTAGAAGAGTTTCTCTTTTCTCAGAGATTTAGTCCTGTGAGCCCCATTATTTCAGGATTGCCTGAGAACTGATACATGAGAAAATAGAGAAACAAACAAATACACAAGGGATTCCCTATCCTCCACCCCTGAGCATTGCATTATGAAACCCATTTCCAGCTCCTAGAGCCAGAATCAGAAGGTTCCTTGTGGAGCTCTCTCTATCCACATCCCTTTGCAGTTCCAAGTTTAAGGTTATATTGAATCCAGGCTGGGATTCCAAGCCTGGGTAGATTGGGTGTTATACCAAATGGAAACACACACACAGCCACCCACCCCCAACACACACAAGTAAACTCACCTATGATATAGCAGTACTTCAAATACTCATCTTCTTCCTGAGTCTGCCAATTATTGCTTGCTTTTCACAGTTCTCAAATGGCTGCATCATGCATTCTGTGCACATTTTATAGTTGCAATAAGTATGAAAGATAGAGTGGGATGCATTTACTCCATCTTACTTGAAACAGGAGCATGTGTTATCTCAATAATTTTGATGTAAGCAAACTTTCTGAAAAGGAGTTTTAGAATAGGCTTGTTAACGGAATACATGCCTCCCAGATAAACTGTAACCTCCTGCCAGAGAGTAAAGCCTTTGGTGCTTTATTGTTGTCCTTTATTTTTATTGTGGTGACTTCAGAACACCTAGACCTGTACATTTTTTTGCAGAGATTTTTAAGATGTAACAAATGAACTTAACAATCTCCTTTATTCACACTACTACCTCATTAACAGCTTGTTCATCTTTATCTACAAAAACAATGGCAAACAAATTTCATCTCAAGTTCTTTCAAGGTCATCTAATTTTGGGTACCTAGAATGTGGGTCTGGGAAGAATAGAGAGGATCCATAATGTTTATCAGGAAGGTGTACCTGGATTGAATAGTGTGACACATCTTCCATGTTTGATTAGTGTGACACATCTTCCATGCAAAAAGGAGAGAGATGCACATTCTATGTACCTGACTACTTAGAGCTACATGTTTTCAGAGTAGTGAAAGTAAGCTGGTGAGCAATAATTAATGAGTTGTTGGTACTTTGTAATCCCATTGAAGATAAAGTTTTGCTTGGTTAACACAGAAACCATGTCGTAACACTGATTAACAACAGTTTCTTTGTTGTACAAAAGTCTTGATAACTGACTCCATCCTTCTTGAAGCTTTAACCCAAATGTCTCACCAGCTTTTGTTCAAATGAAGCCATATTAACATTAGCGTCTAAATTATTACAGTTCTTAGTTCTAATGACTCACTTTAGGTAGCTATTTTCCAATGAGAATTTTATACCCTCCTGACAGTATTTAGATAATCTGTGAGAATAGTTGCCTAAATGATTGAAAGTGCCACAGGCATTATATTGGTAGGGTTTAGGAATTCTAGAAGGCCTGCAGTGTGAGAGACAGACAAACAAAAGAGAATATTATTTTGGCAGAATTCTAATACAAAGTTAAAATATACAGATATTCTTAGATTAGGGCATGAAGTGTTTATGTGTCAGAACTGTTGTAAATAATCCTGTCCAGGTCCCAGGGAAATACTTTTCTGTATATGCTCTTGGAATAAAAAATGATGGCATGTGTACAGTGAAGATACATGGCTTTTGCCACTGCTGATGTTAATAACACATTGTTTTAGAGGGCAAAGATGATTTGACAGGCAGAAGTGCTTGCTTAAGAGAAAAGACAGATTAATTAAACTGTCAAATTTGTTCTGTAAGACAGTCTGAATGCAAACAATACTTACATACATAATTATGTCTTAACAATAATGCTGAGTGTTCATTACTTTTTTGCTTCTCTTTGTATTCCAATTTGTAATTACTCACAATCTAGCACACTATTTACATCCATTGTACATGGAAACTATGGGACATTTTATAACATTAAACAATTCAGATTGCTCTTAAATTTGTATATATGTAGGTATACAAACAATGCTCATGCAGTAATGCATGTATTATTTACACTGACAACAAGACAATAAATAGAACTGTGAATGGTTTTATTTTTAAACAATCTTTTATAAGACATAGTTTAAATTTTAAAAATTCACCTTTACTCAGATAATTTTTGTGTAAAATTTTGATTCTAATAATTATAAATGGTATAGTTTTCTAATTTTAATAGTTTAAACATTTTAGAAAAAATAAACTTTTATCCAGTTTAGGCTTCTGTCTTTGTGATTTTCTTCTAAATTACTGGCTTTTCAAGTAACTTATAAAAACTTATTATTTTTATTATTATTATATGTAATGTACTAGTAATTTATATTTGTGATGGGTCCGCCCAAATAGAGATTCTAAGCAAGAACAATGTGCTAGCTGTAATCATGCAACTTCTCCTGTTTCCCCATCTCCCACCTCCAACTAGATAGACACCCCAAAGCCTCTCTAACAAAGAACTTCTGAATAGACCCTGAGCTATTCCAGGTTCCTGTAGTTGCTTTGCAAAGTGACAAATTGCCAGTAATATTCTCACTTGAAATAGCCAGTAAGAAAGGAAAACATTTACATTTAAGATTTCTTTGTGAGCTTTTGTTTGGTGAAAAGTTTAGAAATGGGTTTATGTATTCTTTGGGAATTTGGGATATTTAAGGTGAGAGAATTGAGGAAAGTCCAATATAATAAACAGTTATTGAGTTCAGACACCCCATTGGTCATGGGAACACACAGAGAAATCAGATCAATTTCTTGCTTTTGAAGATCATATAGTCTAAGATCATGTATCTTAAATTTTTTCTTCCTATATATATTTTTTTTGTTTTTCTGTAGAGAAAAGTAAACGTGTACACGCAAGAGTTCTGGGAGCTGGTGGTTTAGGGAAGCTTAGGGAAATGGTGTAGAGAAAGAGGCAAGAAGATTTTTTTTTTCCTTAGATTGTATATTTTAAAAAATAAATAAAAGTTTTCCATTTATCTTTAATCTATGATATCTCTTAAAGAGTAGCATTGATTATTTTCATTTTCTCTGACTGGGGGTGGTGGAAAAAGACATTATAAGAAGATCTCACATCCTGCTTAGCCATTCCTCAAACCCACCATTTTCTGGAAATGTGATCTAACTTGCCTCATCAATAGCACCATAGGCCTTGAAGTCTAGAATGCTGACTGAAAATATCATGCAGATATTTTAGTCTACTCTGGCACACACCTTCTTTAACTAGAAGGTTAATTGCTTTGAAATCTTCCAGAAAAAATTATACTCCAAGTATGTTCCATAGTTATTCTGTTGATTCATGCATAGTATATTTGTTGCACTAGCTTGAGAAACTCAAGCAGTGGATACCTGGTAATATGAAGGCTTTTCAATAATATAAATAAATTTGGATTTACCTTTTATTTCTTTATTAAACATATTGAAAAAGATACTTTTACTAAAATTATTTTGATGTAAAAGTACCACAGACTATACTTTTTGTTTTATTAAAAATTGTGGGGTGGGACATGGTGGCTTACGCCTGTAATCACAGCATTTTAGGAGGACGAAGTGGGCAGATCATGAAGTCAGGAGATCGAGACCATCCTGGCTAACACGGTGAAACCCCGTCTCTACTAAAAATACAAAAAATTAGCTGGGCGTGGTGGCAGGAGCCTGTAGTCCCAGCTACTCGGGAGGCTGAGGCAGGAGAATGGCGTGAACTTGGGAGGCGGAGCTTGCAGTGAGCCGAGATGGCGCGACTGTACTCCAGCCTGGGCAACAGAGCGAGGCTCCGTCTCAAAAAAAAAAAAAAAATTGTGGGCCAGATACAATGGCTCACACCTGTAATCCCAGAACTTTGGGAGATTGAGAAGAGATGATTGCTTGCGCCCAGGAAGTTGAGACCAGCTTGGACAACATATGGAGACCCCGTCTCTACAAAAATGAATGAATGAATGAATAAGCTGGGTATGGTGGTGCACACCCGTAGTCCCAGTCACTTGGGAGGCTGAGGTGGGAGGATAATTGAGCCCAAGAGTTCAAGTGAGCTAGGATTATAGTGAGCTAGGATAATGTCACTGAACTCTAGCCTGAGTGACAAAGAGGGACCATGTATCTCAATAATAATGATGATGATGATGATAATAATGATAACAATTTGATGTAAAGGTAGCACAGAAAGTACTTTTTCTTCAGTGATTTTTATAATTCATATTACACACAATTTTGATAAAAATTAATAGTACATTTTCACTGCAGAAAAATATAAATGACCTCGCCTTATAGAATTTTATCCATTATGACAAAAATTTAACCATATTAGTTCATATTCTATCTAGACTAGTGATCTCAACTATCTGCAACCCACATTTATTTTTAAAAACTAACTTCTAAGGTGTTTTGGAAAAAAATGGAAATGCTGCAAACCCACATGGACATCCACAAACATATTATATCTATTGACTCATGGATATTTCAAAGGATGGAGTCAAAATTTATGCCAAAAATAATTTTACATGAAAACAACTCATTATTTTTTAAATAAGGGAAATTTTCCGATCCTATCAATGAATCTGACCTTTTTTCCACTTAAAGCATAGTTACATCGATTTCTTTTTATTGTTGTCATCCCTTCTTAGAAGCTCATGGCTAAGTTTTGCACTTTATATTTTCTCAAAGAGAATAAATTAATATTGATTTTCTTCACATCTTGCCAACTCAAGTTTTATACACCTTATTTTGCTATGTCTATTATTTAGGTCTATCGTAATTGTGCTTTTATTTTGAGCATCAAGCTCATTTGGAATTGGTCGGGATAAAATTATGCTATTGCTAATTAATTCAACTGTACATATTATTTTACATTTTATGCTTATGAAATACGAGCCAGGTACATACAGAAAATCTGGAAAGACAGTAGGCAGCACTCATTTTAAAGTTCTCCTTACCAAATCTGTCTGCTCTGGCATTAGAGGTTTAGCAGCAGAATTTAGAAGAATTCTATATGATCCAAGTAAATACAGCAGTTTTTTTCAATTCAGGCTTTACTAGTGATTGGCTCAACTCACAATATAGAATGAAGACATTATGCTAGTTACAAGAGAGTTAACTTAGAAATATTCATACATACAAAACTATTACACAAAATAGGTTAATGACTTTAATTTTCAATCACTCTTCTTTCCTGAGAAACTGATGAAATCCATTCACAAAACTGGTTAAGGAAATGATTTCTCTATCAGTTTTCCAGATGTTTTTATCATCTTCTCCATGTCCCTTGTTATTTTAATCCTATGCCCTTCTGTGTACTTGCTTAAGATTCCCTTTAGGAAGAGAAACAATCTTTATCAACCGTATTGATAAGGAGGCTTAAGTTCCTTCCCATGTGCAAATAGCTGTTTACTATCGGAGAATGACTTCATTTTCTGTTTACATGGCCCTGAGATTTCCTAAGTCTCTCTTAAGTGCTCTGTGTTTTACAGTGAGCTAGCTAGGTACTCGGTCTCAGAATTATACATTTCATAAACCCATAAAGTGTGTTTTTATCTCACAATAAGATTTATGATGAACTAGATAAGCATGGACAAAAAATAACATCTTTCATATATGGCTGCTGAGCAGTAAGCTAGGCTCTTCTGCTAGTTAAGTAACCACCCACTCCCAGCAGTTTTTTGATTAAAAGTTCCATCTCATCAAAATTGTATTTTTTTACCAGTCAAAATCTTGCTTACAAATAATCAAAATTGTTGCTACACATCTTACTTTCCCTGACTGGAATGCCATTCTGCTGCATATGCACATGTGCATGCCTGTGAGTTCGCATGAAAACACACACACACACACACACAGAGTCATGCACACACACACAGTCATGCACACACACACACACACACACACACAGTCACGCGCGCGCGCACACACATACACACACTGTCACACACACCTACTGTTGCTCACACAAACTTATTTCTCTAACTATTACTTGATCTTTCTCAATTCAGCTGAGGTGTTCTTTATACCAAAAGTCTTCCAAGATCTTCCTGGTCTGGTTCAGATGCCCCCTTTGTGGTTCTAAGGCATTCTTTGCACATATCTATTCTAACTCCTCCTGTGGCTGTTGGTTTATTTGCCTTTCTCCCCTACTAGATCATCATACTGTCTGTGAAGAAAGAGAATGTGTATTTTCTATTGTTCTCTCAGTGCCCAGTACAGTGCCCTCTACTGAGCAGGGATCAACAAGCATTTGTTGAATGAATACATAACTGAAATAAATATGGGGATAGTGATAACTGGAGAAAAGAACAAAGAGCTTACTTTTTAAAATGAAGAGTATTGTTTATCTCATAGAGCTCTTACCATATTTAAATTATTTAAAATGTTTGAGTAGTACCTGGCACATAGTAAGCTTTATGTAAGTGTTAGTTATTATTATTAGTAGTAAATTTAGTGATTTGGAATATTAAGAAACATTATAGCACCCATATTTTGATACAAGAATCGGGGAACTGGAGTTGAAGATGCCAGTGAGTGTCAGGGATTGAAATGAAAAAACAGTGTTAACAAAACCTTCTTTCTAGTTCTGTGATCTTTGTGTCAAGCTCAATCCAAGGTTGTTTTTTAATTCACCAGTAGTTCATTAATATATTAGTATTTAAATTCATATTTTTAAAACAATTTAAATGAATAAAAATAGATGTATATATGTTGGGGATACATGTGATAATTTAATGCATTCGTATAAATTGCAAAGGTCCAATCACTATAGTTGGAATATCTATCAGCATTAATGTTTGTCTTTTCTTTCTGTTAGAAACATTGGATTATTCCCTTCCAGCTATTTTGAAATATAAAATAGATTATTACAAACTATATTCAACCTACTGATATCTCAAAGAGTAGGTCTTATTTTTTCTACCAAACTGTGTATTTATACCAGTGAATCAACCACTCTTTATCCACCACCTCCCTTGCTGGTTCCTAGTAACTACCAATCTGGTCTTCATCTTTATAAGAATGGCTTTTTTAGGTCCCACATATGAGTGAGAACATGCTATATTTATCTTTTTGTGCCTGGCTTACCTCACTTAACATAATTTCCACCAGTTCTATCCATGTTGCTGCAAATAACATGATTTTGTTCATTTCAACCTTGAAAAATATATCATTGTGTATATATACCACATTTTCTTTATCCCTTCATTCATATTGAGTACTTAGGTTAATTCCATATTCTGGCTATTGTGAGTAGTGCTGCAATAAACTTGGGGATGCAGATATTTATTTGATATATTGATTTCTTTTATATATGTATACTCTATATGTATTTATATATACTATATATATAGTATGTGCATATATGTAGTATATGTGTATATATAGTATATGTGTACATATGTATATATACGTCTATGTCTATATATACACATTTATCTATATCCATATCTATCTATATATATATATCTAGTAGTAGAATTGCTGGATTATAGAGTAGTTCTATTTTTAGTTTTCTGAGGAACTTCCATATAGTTTCCCACAGCAGCTGTACTAATTTACATTCCCAAAATATACTAGGATTCCACTTTCTCTAAATTCTCACCGGCATTCATTATTCCATCTTTTGGATAAAAGCCATTTTAAATGGGGTGAGATGATATCTCCTTGTGGTTTTTATTTGCATTTCTCTGATGATCAGTAATGTTGAGCATTTTTTCATATAACTGTTGTCCATTTTATGTCTTCTTTTGAGAAATGTCTATCCAGATCATTTGCCTACTTTTTAATCAAATTATTTAAATTTTTTTGCTACTGAGTTGTTTGTGCTTCTTTTATATTTTGGTTGTCAGATGAACAGTTTGCAAACATTTTTCCATTTTGTGGGTTATCTCTTCAGTTTGTTGATTATTTCCTTTGCTGTGCAGAAGCTTTTTCATTTCATATGATTCCATTTGTCCATTTTTGTTTTTGCTGCCTATGCAAAACATCTCTGCCCAGAGCAATGTCCTGTAACATGTTCCCAGTGTCCTTATATTGGTTTCGTAGTTTCAGGTCTTACATTTAAATCTTTAAGTCATTTTGATTTTGACATTTGTATATGGCAAGAAATAAGGATCTAGTTTCATTCTTCTACATATGGTCATCCAGTTTTTCCAGCACCATTTACTAAACAGACTGTCTGACTGTCTTTCCCCTTTGCAGGTTCTTGGTACCTTTGTCAAAAAATGAGTTAAGTGTTAATGTGTGGATTTTTATCTGGGTTCCATATTCTGTTCCATTGGTTTATGTATCAGTTTTTATGCTAAGACCATAATGATTTGGTTACTACAGATTTGTAGTATACTTAGAAGTCAGGTAGTATGATACCTTCAGCTTTATTCTTTCTGCTCAGGATTGCTTTGGCTATTTGGCGTCCTTGGTGATTCTACATAAATTTTAAAATTTTTAAAAAATATCTGTGAAGAATTTCATTGATATTTTGATATGGATTACATTGAATATGTAAATTGTTTTGGGCAGTGTAGCAGTTTTCCTCATGCTCTTCTCGTGATAGTGAGTTCTCATGAGATCTGATAGTTTTAAAGTGTATGGTGGTTTCCCACTCGCCCTTGCTCTCTCTTTCTCTCCTGCCGCCTTGTGAGGAAGGTGCTTGCTTCTCCTTCTCCTTTGCCTTCTGCCATGATTGGAAGTTTCCTAAGGCCTTCCCAGTCATGTGGATCTGTGAGTCAATTAAACCTATTTTCTTTATAAATTACCCAGTCTCAAGTAGTTTTTTCTAGCAATGTGAAAACAGACTAATACACCATGTGTTCCACGGAGTCACACTTGAGAGGTTGTCACTACAGCATATCTGCACAGTCCATGCCAAGTGTGGGGGTCAGTGAGGCAAGTCAAGTAAGTTATATCTAAATTTTTCAGAGGAAGGTGGTCACCAGGAGTTGATTGTATAAGGCAGATATCTGATCAGCCACATTGAGGACCTGGGGTGAGGCAGGGCACTTGAAACTGTGTCAAGGATGACTAAGCTCTGCTTGTGGTATGAGAAAGTGAAACCTGTATTCAAAATAGATGTGAAGGCAACGTAAAACAACTGAAATTCACTGTACATGTGTACCATCATCACTATGAATTAACTTGATTCCAAAGAAAAGTCAATTGGCCACAGTTAAGGGGGAAAATTCAAAATGTCTTTAATTGTGTTTCTGGACACACTTATTTCCAAAAATAAATTGTTTAGCTACTAAATATCTTTTTAAAGCACATATGAATTTATTATTATTTCATTTCCCGCTTAAGAGTCTGAATCAGAAAATTCCTCTATATGCTCAAAACTTTGCTTATATGATACTTTGACAAAGGAAAATGAAAGAAAAACAAAATACATGACATTTTTCAACTATTCTTTTCTCCCCAAGACTTCCCCAATGCATTTTAACTATAGCCATTCAAAAGAGCTTACGTCATCCTAACCTGTCAAATTTCACACTGGAACACAGACTTTCCCAGTGTTTCCTCAATTAGCATATATCCACTAACACTTTGAAGAAGTAATCAACAATACTAACTAGTTCCCAAATTGGTTCATTTGGTAAGAAAATACAGTTAATCAAACTCTTTAGAATTATATCTAAAAAAGCAACAACTTTATAGAATTTTTTCATTTTTTGAATAGTAGGTCATAATACAATAGAAATAAGAAGGATTTTGGAGAAAATGTACTACACTTTTGATTTCCATATGTTTCCTTGGGTGTCACAATGTAATTTTCTCCTTATACCATACATCATTTTCTTTGGCCTTGATCATTGTTTACTAAAAGATATATAAAATCAGCTGGGTGCGGTAGCTCACTCCTGTAATCCCAGCACTTTGGGAGGCCGAGGCGGGAAGATCATAAGGTCAGGAGTTTGACACCAGCCTGACCAACATGTTGAAACCCTGTCTCTATTAAAAAATACAAAAATTAGCTGGGCATGGTGGCGCACACCTGTAATCCCAGCTACTCAGGAGGCTGAGGCAGGAGAATCGCTTGAACCCAGGAGGCAGAGGTTGCAGTGATCCGAGATCATGCCACTGCACTCCAGACTCCAGCTTGGGTGACAAAATGAGACTCCATCTCAAAAAAAAAAAAAAAAAAGATATGTAAACTCTAACTTATGTAAAGATGCAGATTCTGGGGATTGTATAGATAAGATATCAGAATGAGTGATTGCATTATCCTTATATACATATTTTGTTGTTGAGGAAGAGGCAACTTTGTTGATTATCTTCTCATCCTTCCTCTCTCTCTCTTTCCCTCCCTTCCTTCTTTCCTTCCTATTCTCCTTCCTTCTTTTCTTCCCTCCTTCCTACCTTCTTTCCTTTCTTCCTTCCTTTCTTTTTGTCCCCTCAGTATCAACTGTTGTTTATGTTCATGATCAGAATTTTTTTAAAAGAGTTGTTTCTAAAGGATGCATCATAAAATAAATATTATGTGACCCACTACTAAAAGATGAGTGATGAGTCCTTATTGCAAAGACCAAGACTTAGGAAGACAGGTGTCATGCAATATCAGTGCAACCGTCTCTAACTAGACAGGTGAAGTGGACCATGTAATAGCAGAGTGTCCAGAAAAGAGACTACAAGGAGAGAAAAAGCTGAAATCCGATTTAGGTTTCTTGTTTGAGCTCTTCCTATATAATTTGGAACATTTTTAAAGGACTAGATATGACCACACTTCCATTTTACCTTCATAACATAAAAATTTTCCAATAGAAAAGTTATTAAAAATGGTCAGATAGAAAACTTTTTAATGGAATACAAAAAGTTCAGGAACTTTTTCAATAATAGCTTTTTTCCTTTCACAAAGTGTATGGCTTTAATCTAGTGGGTTCACTATAAGCATCATTTTTTACTCATGTGTGACTAGGCTTTTCAAAGCCCATTTTTCAAAATGGATATATAATAACATAATAAAAAGATATTTTTTTTCCTGGAAATTCTATCTCTAAGAAGCAAGGTTGACCTTGTGTAATTGTCTTTTCTACTTTTTTCTTTATGGCTAGTCTTAGTGTGGTTGACTGCTATTTTTCATATATTCTTGCTAAACTCTTAGCTAATATAACATTGATTTCTTCAGAAGTTATATGTTATTGCAAATTGGAAGCATTTTTCACTTCAAATGATATACTGTTTCTTTACTGTTGCTAAAATTTTTAAAGAAGATGGATTGCTAACATGGTGGAATATTTATCAAAAGTTCTGGTGCCATCCACAAAAACAGTGTCACAGAAATTTGTAAGAAGGGTATTTGAGTTGCCAGACTTTGCAAATAATACTTTGTGAAGCAGTGTGGAAACTTCAAGTTACTCTATTTTCTCAGTCGAAATAAATGTTTAGAAAAGGGGTGGTAGCTTCCGCTATGGCTTGAATGTATGTCTTCCCCCAATATTCATATATAGGAACTTAAGACCCAATGTGATGGTGTTAAAAGGTGAGACCTTTAGGAGGTCTTTAAGTCATGAAGATGGAACCCTCATGAATGATATTAGCAACCTTGTAAGGAAGCTGAAGGGAATTAGCTAGACCCTTTTGCCTTTCTGCCTTCTGCCATGTGAGGATGAAACAACAAGGTGTCATCCTGAAAGACGAGACTGAGTCTTCTCCAGACACTGGGCCTGCAGATGATTGGTTTTTGACTTCTTAGCCTCCATAACTGTGAGAAATAAATTTTGTTCTTTATAAATTACTCAGTCTCAGGTATTTTGTTATAGCAGCACAAATGGACTAAGATACCAGCCAAGGGGCAATAAATCTAGAAATCCCTAAGGTGGAGTCCAGGGCCAATTTTCAGGGCCAGGTTGAGGGTGAGATGCCAAGGAAACAACATTTGAGGAAGTGTCTCATCAAACTCGAGACCTTAGTTGTCCCTCAGGCTTTACCCTAGTCCCAGTCCTGCTATTGCTGTTCTCGGATCACCATTTTAAAAATTTCTCTGCACCTCATTATTGACTCTTCTGTACATCTAAATTATAAAGTTTAATAAAAGACAGATAAGATACATTTCAGGGAAGAAAATTTTCATCTTTCCATGGAAATGCTAGAAGCCTTTACTCAACCATTTTTGTCTTCACATTTTATATCCACATATAAAGATGCCAAATAGCATAGGATTAGTAATGAGTGTTTTCTAGAATAGATGAATCTGATCCCAACAATTGTAGCACGTAGCCAAAGTTCAAATTGAGGTCACATGCCGTATATCTAAATGAGGAAGTGTTGCAAATTAAGAAACTAATATAAAATACAGGCGAGGCATGGTGGCTCAAGCCTGTAATCCCAGCACTTTGGGAGGCCAAGGCAGATGGATCACTTGAGGCTATGAGTTTGAGACTGGCCTGGCCAATATGGTGAAACTCCATCTCCACTAAAAATCCACCCCCACAAAAAAAATTAGCTGGGCATGGTGGTGCACACCTGTAACCCCAGCTACTTGAGAGGCTGAGTCACGAGAATCGCTTGAACCCAGGAAGTGACAGTTGCAGTGAACTGAGATCACACCATTGCACTCTAACCTGAGCAATAGAGCAGGACTCTGTTAAAAAAAAAAAAAAAAAAAAAAAAAAGAAGCTATGCACAGTGGCTCACCCCTATCATCCCAGCACTTTGGGAGGCCGAGGTGGGTGGATCACGAGGTCAGGAGTTCAAGACCAGCCTGGCCAATATGGTGAAACCCCATCTCTACTAAAAATACAAAAGTTAGCCAGGTGTAGTGGCATGTGCCTGTAGTCCCAACTGCTCGGGAGGCTGAGGCAGGAGAATCACTTGAACCCAGGACGTGGGGGTTGCAGTGAGCCAAGATTGTGCCACTGCACTCCAACCTGGGTGACAGAGCAAGACTCAGTCTCAAAAAAAAAATAAAAAAGAAAAAAAAGAAAGAAACTAATAAATTACATCTTATCTTTTCACTTGATAAATATTCTTCACAATACCTGGATATTCATATTTACATTTACAATGCTCAAACTCTTTGGAGTTCTGTACTGAAACATAGAAGCATGAAGAGATGTGGCTGCTGGCCTCTGGACTATGACCCACCTCCATTCCTCCCCAACTCTGGATGTGTCTTGAACCATCAGAGTTTTTTATATACACATGTATGGAAGCCCTTAGCATATATGTCCAAGCTCTGTCATACCTGGGGGTCATATCTGATGGTGCAGTCAGTTCTTTGGAGGCATCAGTAAACCTCGAAGCAGGGGCAATTCTGGGGGCTAGTTGCTAGCAGTATGGTTCCAAAAGGAAGGCGTGAGGTTCAGGTGCATAGAAAGAAGCTTGGTGAGAGGAGGACTAGAGAGAGATCCTCTAAAAATAGGGCCAGGGCAGGGATCCCTTTTCCTTGAGTCTGATGGTGATGCTGCAGATAGACCTTAGTTTAAATCTTACTCATCAATTAAGAGCTGTGTTTTCTCAGACAATTAACTTTACCACTCTAAGTGTTTGTCTGGTGCCAGAATGTTCCAGTTTCAATTCCTGTTCCACCAAGTAAGACCTTGTGCAAAGTAGTTCATCTTTCTGCCCCTCAGTTTCCTCATCTGAAAATTGTAGATAATCATGGTCCTTACCTCAGAGGGTTATTATGATGGTTAAGCAAGTTAATACTTCTAAAATATTTAGCATGCTTTCCAGCACTAATAAGCACAATGTGTTTGTTTAGAAAGGTAAAATAAATAGTCCTCATTTGTAAAAATGAGGAAAACAATGTGTTACCTCATAGAATTGTTGCAACCATTAAGTAAGGTAATGATTACAAACTGCTTATGTAGTATCTGGCACCTGATAATAGGAAGTGTACCAAAGTACTACATATAAAAAAGTAGTGAGAATATAACCCCAGAAATATATTTTAAAAATTGAAATTATTTTTAAATTTTCACTGTTATGTATTATATGTGTATATATTGCCTTTTCTTTGGGGATCAACAGTAATTCTAGCAAGTTTTTCTGGTTTTGCTTAAAAGTTTAAAAATATGAGTATTCTCCTTTTTAGGATTTATGTGGTTTTTCATGAACAATTTGAATAATTGTAAAGCCTTATTTTATTTTTGTTATTGGGAACTAATCCATTCACTTAGTCCGTGGATACTTGCTGTATGGTCAGTATGCTGCAAAAGTGCCAGATCTTTTGTTTCACAGTGAAATACAGTGGGATTGTAAGTTATCATTAGCCAAATATATGAGCTCAAGCTGTTTCTCTCCAAAGCAGTCTTTTGTTCTCTCCATTTATTTTTCTTAAAAATGAAGAAAAAGAATTTAACATTGACTCAGTGTCCAGAAATGACAGATAATGGCAGATGTAATTCCTGATTTTCGATAGTGGAAAATGTCGATCTGTCTTCCTAAAGTTTCCAGCATCGTCCTTATGCTTAACTTGGGCATGAGCATACAATAATTTATAAATATTCAGTCTTAAGAATACTGTTCTTTTATTGTTGAAAATTTTAGATTAAAATATCACCCATAATTTATTAGATGAAGTTAGAAATATTGTCCAATCTTTTAAAAGCTATTTTTTGGGGAAAAGCCTAACTGTGGAAATGAATTATATGCTGTAGTGTTTTTATTCATGCCTTCAGCCTTGTAAGTTATGAGTAAGGTTATTTTGAATTATTCATTGGAGATATATCTATATCATCTATGTCTATATCCATCTTTAAGCACTTAAGTTTTCTAACTCTTCTGAATTTAATAGTCTTGTTGGCAACTATTTTCTGAATACAATCACCTCTTTGTCCTCAAAACAGAAAATGTCTATGTATTTCAAAGTGAACTCCAGGTTCTATTATGTGTCATCAGTCAAAGGGCACATGTGTAGCACACTGAGATATAAAGGCCTATAAAATTGAGATAGATGCATTTGAGACAAAGGATATACTTCTCACACCAGGGGTCAACAGGAATCTGAATCCTAGAGTATATGAAAAGTTAATCTTTCAAAGATTCATAAAACATTTGAACATATTTTCTCAGTGATAACTTTTTGGCCAGCTTGAGGTTTAAACCAGCTCCCAAATTCCAGATTTGTGTTGCATAGCATTTCTGCCTAAAATGGAATCAGTAAAGTCTGGCATTACCCTAGTAAAAAAAAATTGTTACTCTCTATTTTAATGCTGTATTCCCCACAAAATGTTCCCCATAAAATGAGGATTAAATATAACAATTTTTGAGGTATAACATAATCCTATGCCCATCACTGCTTAAGATTTCTGTCTTATGGTCTAATTTTATGATGAAGACCATGTTTTCGTTAAACTAATGTTAGTTCCTATAACAGGCAAATCCAGAAATGATAAAAGCCTAAACATAATTGATGCTTATTTCATGTTCAAATGAAATCTAAAAGAGGTTTTCCTAATAGGTAGATAGCTATTCTCCAATTTGTGATTTGGGGAGTTAGGATCCTCTAACACATGGGTCTGTAATTGTTAAGTGGTCTCCATGATCACGGTGCTAATCTGTGTCAATCTAACAAAAGGGAAAAGAATACCAAGTTTTCTGGATTGGGAGTGTGTTATGGACCAGGCCTAGAAATGGCTTCCATCTTTTCCCTCAAATCCTATGGCTAAAACTCTGTCACATTACCACAACTAATCGCAAGGAAAAGTAAGAAATATAGCTGGATACCCAGAAGGAGAGAAAATGTGTTTAATTTTGTATTAGATGAAACTGACACCTCCAGAAAGCTGTAGAATGTTCTAAAAATAACAAACTTTTAAATTAAAATAATGTGTTATAATTTGGAAGCTATTTCATATGAACTAACAGTTTTTTTAATATAGCATATTCAACATTAATTATGTGATTAACAGATAATTAATCATGGAAGTCATGTCCATGTATTAATATGATGCTGTAATAATTTGATTAAGTGAAAGAAAACATAGGAAAGCACAGATTTATGTCAGAGAAATTCCTTGATAACTATTAGTATCATTAAAGGGAAGCAGACCTGTTGTGCTGCATATCTTACAGTTTCATTTTGTTTTTTAGGAATAGAAATGAGGTACTGTAACATCAATAGGGCCAGCACGTGACTGTGTATAATTAGGGTATAATCAGTAGATGCTGAGAGAGGGGCATTCAGTAGGAATAGAGGGGAAGAACCACTATTGTGGTTCTGAATTCTAAAACCACTATGGTGGTTAGAAACGAATTCCTGACATTCCACTGAGGACAAATCTACCATGGACATAAAAACAAGCAAACCAATAGGTTGGTCATACAAAATCTTGGGAAAACAGTATGAACTCGAGAATCTAACAAAGGAACCAACAATGAGTACACAGCCACCTTGGATAGCGGTGCATTTTGTGCATGGCATAAAAACATCTTCTCAAAGGACAAATGGGAACTGAAAGTTTGCCTGTGCTCTTCTGGCTTAACTTTTTCTCAGAACAAGTATGGGCCAGAAAGGAGATGGGAATATTCTCCTTACAGAAGCTTCCCTGTCATCTCCTGAACAACTAAGTTGATAGGTGTGGCAGATATTCTTCTTATTCATCCATTTAAGAAACGGGGATGTTTTTCCAATCTACATAGAAGTTCATATGGGCTATTGAAGGCCCTGGATTGGAGTGGGTAAGGGGGAAGAGAGTGGCCTTTTGAACTTCCACATGGTTGTGATACTTTAGAGGAAGCTCAGGGAATCTCAACAGTTTTAAATATTTGTGTTCTCTAGTTGTCTCACTTGTGAAATGACAGTGGACAAAATAATTTTATAATCCTTAAATTTAGTAAAATATATTATGCATTTTCTCAATCTGGGGTCAACATTTGATGTGAGTTAATGTTATAGATTAAAGTATTTGGTTAATTTATAGAGTTATTTATTTTCTAACATACTGTGTTTAATTTTTAAAAGTAGCAATTCAGAACTGAAGAAAATTTAATTATGCTGCCCAGAGGGATATTTTTTATTTCTCATTTAATTTTTCGGAAAGGTTAGGAGACTAATTTATTTATTTTATTTAAAATGACTTATTTAAAGTTTGAAATATTAGAAATGTTATTATAGATTTATTGTATTCTTTGAAAACTTGAAAATACTGGGTTAGTACATGCATTAGTTAGGTCCTCCTACAGTCAAAAAAAATATGAGTAGTTTAATCATGTGATCTTTGTTCAAGTCCAGAGCTCTCAAGTATTTTTTACCTGAATGAATCTACTATTATTCATTGTCATAACTTCAGGGACGAGAACATCACAGCTAGACTCACTGTCCCATATGTCCATCTCTTGGTTATGAAAAACACAAACATAAGAGATGTTTAATAATTTTGTCTGCTGCTCTTGAGCTGAAAACATTATTTATTGAAAATTGGTTGCCAGATTAAAAAGATGACAAGTTTTTGAAAAAAACTGGGACATACTTATAACAATTTGCTTTGCTGTTTATTTGAAACTCAGATTTAACTGGATACCCTTAAATTTTATTTGCTAAATCTGACAACACTAGTAAAAAACTAAACTTGTGATTTTGAAATGAGAGAATGGCCAATCTCTTTTAGTGAACTCAGATATTTAAAATTTAAGTGTATAAATTAAGCCAATAATTGGTATTTACCTCCCCTTTATCACAATGCTCAAGGGAGAATATTTTTAAAAAAAGATCACTTTTTTGTAAGATTATTTAAGATTATTTAACAAGTGGACAAATATTCTGAGGTCACATAACATGAACAAAGTAAAAAAACAAGTTTTAAAACATGTCTCTAAAATAAGAAAAGTACTGTTTTTTTTTTCCTCTGAACTTTATATTTAATGTACATATGTTATTGAGAATCCATATCATGGCATCATCTTTAATCTTTCTGCTATTTTGAAAGTATCACGTGTGTTTACTTTATTTAAAGTATATCATTTCATTACTACCTTCCTTTCTTTTCTCATTGGTCTAATCATGAATAAGTTGTCTTTGTTTGCATTGACTTCCCTTCCTACCTGTATACCTTTACCAATTCCCCCGCCTTTTTTTTTCAAGGATATTGTTAACCCATTGTAGTTATCCCTTCCTTAAATCTTATACTTACCATTTTGTTTCTTTAATGTGATTGTCAATAGTGTTCTATTTTTTTCTTAGCATCACTAACAAAGCATAGCATCTTCTAAACAACATTTTACTTTTTAATACTTGGCCAATACTATTTCTAGTGCTCTAGAACACACATTATTCTCTTATTTCCTGCAATATTAATTCTATCTTCAATTCAGTCCTTTCTGTAAGGCAAGTATTATGGCTTAGAAACCCCTAACTGAAGGATTGCTTGAGGTGTTGGAGCATCTGCTGAACAACATTAATGAACAATGGTAGGAGCCTAGGAAACAAGATAAAGGAATTTGACTTTGCTCTTTTATAGTCTACTTATTACAAATTAGTAGACTTATCTTTTTGTATTTCGCTCAGGCTTTTGTTCATTTCTTCTGCAAACACTTTCCTCACTTTGGAGATTCTACCAATATTGTCTTAAAGTTCAACATTTCATTTTACCTTTTAGTATGCCTTTTTCATCAAGAAATTCTTAAAAAGCTTTCAGTCTGTACCACTCAACCCCGCATTGAACAATGTTGTTAGATACTTCCCTCTCTCCTGTTTTCATCTACTCTATCCCTTGATAGTTTCCTTCCTCCTTAGTTATAGCTCTTATCACTTTTCTTGCTGCCCCCAAACAAACAGACTGTCCCTTTTATTTTCAGTTTGTATAAAATCATTCTATAAAATGTAAAGAAACATACTACAATTATATGACTTTCACAATATAGAGTTGCACTATGATTCATGATGCATTGTTTAATAATCTGACTGAGATAGTAACTGTATTAGTATGGTTTTATCCTGCTGATAACGAGATACCCAAGACTGGGCAATTTACCAAAGCAAGAAGTTTAATGGATTTACAGTTTCAAGTGGCTAGTGAGGCCTCACAATCATGCCAGATGGCAAGGAGGAACAAATCACATCTTACATGGATGGCAGCAGGCAAAGAGAGAGAGAACTTGCGCAGAGGAATTCCTCTTTATAAAACCATCAGATCTTGTGAGACTTATTCACTGTCATGAGAACAGCATGGGAAAGACTTGCCCCCATGATTCAATTACCTCCTACTGGGTCCCTCCCTCAACACATAGGAAATCAAGATGAGATTTGGGTGGGGACACAGCCAAACTATATTATTCTGCCCCTGGCCCCTCCCAAATCTCATGTTCTCACATTTCAAAACTAATCATGCTTTTTCAGCAGTCGCCCAAATTGTTAACTCACTTTATCATTAACTTAAAAGTCCACAGTCCAAAGTCTCATCTGAGACAAGGTAAGTCCCTTCTGCCTATGAGCCTGTAAAATCAAAAGCAAGTTAGTTACTTCCTAGATACAATGGGGATACAGACATTGGGTAAATACAGCCATTCCAAATGGGACAAATTGGCCAAAACAAAGGGGCTACATGCCCCATGCAAGTCCCAAATCCAGCAGGACAGTCAAATCTTAATGCTCCAAATCATCTACTTTGACTCCATGTCTCACATCTGGGTCATGCTGATGCAAGAGATGGGTTCCCATGGTCTTGGTCAGTTCCACCCCTGTGGCTTTTCAGGGTACAGCCTCCCTCTGGGCTGCTTTCATGGCCTTGGTGTCTGAGGCTTTTCCAGGCACATGGTGAAAGCTGTGGTTGGATCTACCAATCTGGGGTCTGGATGATGGTGGCTCTCTTCTCATATCTCCACTAAGCAGTGCCCCAGTGGGGACTCTGTGTGGGCTCTTCCACCCCACATTTCCCTTCCACACTGTCCTAGTAGAGGTTCTCCATGAGTGCCCTGCCTCTGCATCAAAATTCTGCCTGGACATCCAGGAGTTTCTATACATCATCTGATACCTAGGCAGAGGTTCCCAAACCTCAACTCTTGACTTCTGTGCACCCATAGGCTCAATACCACATGGAAGCTGCCAAGGCTTGAAGCTTGCACCCTCTGAAGTCATGGCCTGAGCTGTACCTTGGTCCCTTTTATTCATGGCTGGAGTGGCTAGGGCACAGGGCACCAAGTCCCTAGACTGCATACAGCAGAGGGACCCTGTACCTGGCCCATGAAACCATTTTTTCCTCCTAGGTCTCTGGGCCTGTGATGGGAAGGGTTGCTGCAAAGGTCTCTGATATGCCCTGGAGACATTGTCCTCATTGTCTTGGTGATTAACATTTGGTTCCTCGTTACTTATTCAAATGTCTGCAGCTGGCTTGAATTTCTCCTCAGAAAATGGGATTTTATTTTCTATCGCATTGTCAGGCTGCAAGTTTTCTGAACTTTTATGCTCTGTTTCCCTTATAAAACTAAATGCCTTTAACAGCACCCAAGTCACCCCTTGAATACTTTGCTGCTTAGAAATTTCTTCCGCCAGTTACCCTAAGTCATCTCTTTCAAGTTCAAAGTCCCACAGATCTCTAGGGCAGGGGCAAAATGCCACCAGTCTCTTTGCTAAAACATAACAAGAGTCACCTTTACTCCAGTTCCCAACAAGTTCTTCATCTCCATCTGAGACCACCTCAACCTGGATTTCATTGTCCATATCGCTACCAGCATTTTGGGCAAAGCCATTCAACAAGTCTCTAGGAAGCTCTAAACTTTCTCACATTTTTTTTTGTTTGTTTCCTTCTAATCCCTCTAAACTGTTCCAATCCCTGCCTGTTACCTGGTTCCAAAGTCTCTTCCACATTTTCAGGTATGTACAGCAGCTCCCCACTCTACTGGTACCAATTTACTGTATTTGTTTGCTTTCATACTGCTGATAAAGATATATCTAAGACTAGGAAGATTACAAAAAAAAAAGTTTTAATGGACTTACAGTTCCATGTGGCTGGAGAGACTTCACAATGATAGTGGAAGGCAAGGAGAAACAAGTAGCATCTTATATGGAGGGCAGCAGGCAAAGAGAGAGAGAACTTGTGCAGGGGAACTCATCTCTATAAAACCATCAGATCTCATGAGACTTATTCACTATCATGAGAATAGCACAGGAAAGACTTGTCCCTATGATTGAATTACTTCCCACTGGGTCTCTCCCACAACACGTGGGAATTCAAGATAAGATTTGGGTGGGGACACAACCAAACCATATCAGTAACTGGGAAACTATATTGAACTTCTGGTCACATTTTAATTTGCTCTTTAAGAATATTTATTGATTATCTGTAGTTTTCAGGCTTTTCTTGATTTTGCAGTTAAGAAGATGAACAAAGACATCTGCCCTTTGGAGATTAAGGGTGGCATGGGTCAACAACCACCTGTGACTCTTCCTGGATTACTCATCTTCATAACAGCAACACTTCTTATTTGGTCAGAGAATATAATAGGTCCCTGTTGATGCAATTACCTGTGTTATCTGAAAGTCTTAAGAGTGGGTCAAACAAATCACTGTCTTATTGCCTGCACATGGATGCTCAATGGGTATTACAAAATACAGTCCAATAAGTTAAATAATAGTAACAGCATCTTCTTTGTATCAAATAGGAAACTGTATTCAAGAGGTTGGTTAGCTCAAGTTCATTCTGTCACTTCCATCAGGTATTTCAACCCAGCTGTCCTAACTCAAAATTTCCTATTGTTCTCAGAGTCCTTTGCAAATGACTGTGTTTTGAGTTGTTCATTTTTTGATTTAGCTATTGAGTTTTATCATTCTAAATATATTATAAACCTGCCAATGTCAGGGATCATGTCTCATATTTTTATATTATTCATAGGCAGTTTCCTGAAGGATGAGAATATAGTAGCTGCTTATGAATACACATGATTATATTTTTTCTCATTTTTTAAAAACAGGAGGCTTTTAGGGCATGTGTGTTAAGTATAAAAAGGTAAATCTTCTAAAGACAGATGTTATCATTTCTCCAATATCTCCCTTTCCATTAACCGGCACATTGGATCTGCAAACAGATGTTCACTAGAACAAAATAGCTACTTATATGTACAATTACCAATTCTGTATGCACCAATGAATGCAACAGATTTAGAAAAGGTTGCTAAATATGTTTGATTTTACTGAACTGTGTCTTCCCTAAGGACTGGAAGTCTTGATCTTGCTAGCATGTATTAGGAAGATAATGTGCTTCCAATTTGTCTCTTAGATTGCCCTGCTGCTGTAGCCTATTTGCTGAAATGAGGGATGGATCTACTGAAGACTCTTGCATATGTGTTCCCTACATTTCACAGTTAAAGATTCCAAATTTTCTCTCAATCCTAGGATCAGAGAACAATGGCAGCCAGGAATAATTACATTTGCATGTCTTATCTACTGTGGTGTTTTCCTCAAGGAGAAGAGAACAGCTTTAGGATACAGAATGCAGAAAATGGAAAGCATTTAATTCACCTATACATTCTGAGTCTAATTTAGCCAAAGATTCTTTGGAAACAAAATATTCTTTAGTAGTCATTTCATAGCATCTGTGTAAGACCTAAGTTTCAATATAAATTATAATTTTTAAATTACGTATTTCAAAAAGTTGCTTATTAACAATTTAGAGAAAATGTGGTTACAAGAATGTGTAATAGAGGCTTTAGGGAAGAACTGAGACTAAAGGCAGTATTTTTAAATACATGGATTTGAAGACATGGATTTTTATCTTTCAGCATTAAATTACCTTACAATTAGCAATTTTTTAGTATTTCTTCAGAGACGATCAGTTGTAAGCAGATACAAAATAAAGACTTTCAAAACATTTATGCTGTGAACAGATTTCAATATAGATTTCTTTTGGAGTTCACTTTGATATTGACTTGCCATTTTGACTCAGCTTACTTAAAAAAGTGTTCCAGAATATTTATAACCTTTCAGGAAGAAAAATAAGACATTTCTTCCACATTCACTCAATGAACTATGAATTTTGCCAAAAGTAATAAAAGCAAATTTATTAGCTGAAAATAGCCAATTATTGTAAACTTTAAGCGCTCAGCAAATATTATGCTCTGGTTATTTTTTAGCTTGACACAAAACAATATCCAGTCAAGTTGGAAATCAATAATATATAGAAAAACATTTGGTGGAATGTTCTGAATAGGGAATTAGCTAGTAGCTGCCATAGCTGCTTTAAATTAAACCTCTGATAAATGTCTTTTATCTTTAGACATGTTAATGCTAACAAAATTAGTGTACCTGTAAGGTCATTGCTTTTATTCAGAAATGTAGATTCACGTACCTCTTAAATTTTTTGTTTTTTAATAGTTTTAGCTTTATAGAAAAATTGCACAGATAATACAGAAAGTTCTTGTATATACCATACCCAGTTTCTCTCATCATTTACACATTGCATTAGTATGGTATATTTGTCATGATGAAAGCACTGATATCAATAAATTATTAACTATAGTCCATTTGATTCATATTGCTTTAGTTTTTGCCTAATGTCCCCCCTTTTTTTTTAAATCTCAATATTTCATCCAAGATTCCTGATTACATTTTGTCCTCATTTCTCCTTAGACTCATCTTGGCTGTGACAATTTCTCAAAATTTCCTTGTTTTTGATGATCTTGTTAGTTTTGGGTACTGGGCAGGTATATTTTAGAATGCCCCCTTTTAGACTGGGCTGTTCATTTTCTCTTGCCCTTGTACATCAGAGTTTGTGGTTCTCAGCCCTTCAGACTCTGGGATTGACTCCAGAATCCCCCACCGCCAACCCTGGTTCTCTGTCCTTCATGGTTCTCCAACTTGTACACAGCATACAGTGGAACTTCTGAGCATCCGTAATTGCCTAAGCCAATTCCCATAATACATTTACTTTTATCTATCTGTGTCTGTAATTGATTCTGTTTGTCTGGAGAACCCTGACTAATATGCTATCACATAGCAAAGCAATTGACTTTTGTATGTTGATTCTGAATCCTGTGACCTTGATATATTCAATTATTATTTCCAAGAGGATTTTTATAGTTTTTTGGTGATTTTCTACCTCGATAATCATATTATCTGCAAATAAGACAGTTTTATTTGTTTCCAATATGTATATATTTTGCATTTTGTTAGTTTTATTTCAGTAGGTAGGACTTTAAGTACTAAATAAGTGTGAGTGGTAAGAAAAACCATCCTTTCCTTGTTTCTGATCTTCAGGAGAAAGAGTCCAGTGTCTTACCATGAGGTATAATATTAATTATAGGCTTTTATAGATGTTCTTTATCCAGTTGAGAAAGTTCCTCTCTTGGTTTGCTGACAGTTTTTATCTTAAATATATGTTGAATTTTATTAAATGTTTTTCTGCATCATTTGATATGGATCACATGACACTTTTCCAATGGGCTAAGGGCTTTGCAAAGTCATTTCCCTTAGAACTTAAGCTTTTGCATTATGGAAGACTCTGGACATATTTCCTGAAAGTCGTTTTTCCCCTCCCCTTCTAGAACTCATAGAGGATCTTTCTTTATGTCTTCACTATAAGAACTGGGTGCAGATATAGGAGGTAAAGGACTGTGCTCCCCAGGAGAATATTATACTAATGCTAGTTCGCACTCAGCTTCCAGAAGTTCATCATTTAAGTGTTCCTATTAGTTTATGGTTGCAGTAGCTTCTGCTCCATATAAGTAGATTTTGGTTGTATCCTTGCAGATGAAACTGCCTCTCCATATTTAGGGTGGCTGTTTGCCCCATAGCCTCATGAGTGTGTCTCCCTCTCTGAGGTCATAGTTTTTATTGTCTGCACCATTCATTTTATTTTGTAGTTATACAGATGCTTTCTTCTATATTGATTGCATTCATTGTTAATTATTGCTTAAAGTTTAATACATTTATATCCTGGGTTCCCCCAGTCAAGTATGTTTTTTAAAAATACAATCATCCTTGGTATCCGGGGGGATTGGTTCTAGGATGTCCCCCATTCCCACTCCTTACTCAGGTACCAAAATCCACAGATGCTCAAGTCCTTTACATGAAATTGTATAATATTTGCATGTAACATACATCCTCTTATATACTTCAAATCGTCTTTAGATGACTTCTAATAATATTACATAATACAATATAAATGCTATGTAAATAGTTGTTACATTAAATTGCTTTTTTATTTGTATTTGCATTGTATTTTTATTTTTTACTCTATTTATTAATGTATTTTAAATAATTTTGAGCCTTTGTTGTGAAACCCATGGATACAGAGAATGGCTGCAGTTACATGGTCTTTTATATTTTTCTATTACAGAGAGTAAAAAATGGAGTAATTGGAATTTACTTAAAGAGACTTGATGGTGGGGGATTGGGGAGATTAGAGTTAAATGTTATCCAAACTGTTCTCAATTTATTTACTTTTTGAAGCTCAAATCGAGGTAAAACATTTGTTTTACAGTGAAAATCATTATATTATTTCACAGTAAATAGGTATTAATGAGATTTTTCTCTTGATATAGAACAAATCCAAAGTAGCATATCAGAGATCTTCACCTCTTTTATATCATCTAGATTAATTAGAAAACAATTTCCTAAACTAAAAAATGCCAAAAGAAAGTAACATTACTAATGACATTCTATATAGTTCTTTCTTTTATGGAGAGATATTATATTCCTAACACATTATTTCATTTAAAAAAACCCATCAATATTTATGCTTCATTTATTAATGCCTTGTTTATGCTTTATTGTGTTTCAAGTTACTTATTATAGCATTGCTAATGTAACCTGTATTCTATCCATATTTACTTGAATACTGAAAGCAAACACATTTATTTGTTTAGTGTAAGTGGGGATTTATTGATTTACAAAACAGGATTTTATGTTAATCTCTAGTACTGATTTTTTTTTTCATCAGAAGCTGTGACTCTTTCTAGAAAAGCTTTAGTGCCATAAGAAAATCATCAAAATCCCCAAAGGCTCTGATATGAAAAATGAAATTAGAAGAGTTTGTACAAATAGGTGGTGAATAAATGTTCAAGCCTATCTGACATCTAATGTTTCCATGGAAGAAAGAACAAGAAGACTCATTACATTTATAGCTACTGTTATTTTGGAATGAAGAAATCTGTAAATATCAAGATAAACACAAACAGAACAAAGCAGCAGAATGTCCTTGCTCATAATCCACGGAGATACATCTAGCTCAAAACATGGTAATATATCTTTAAAATCCTCACAGTCAGTAGGGAACGATGGAATTAGATGTGTCAGTGTAAGGACAGGGAGAAGAGAATCAGAGCCTGTGATTACTCCCTAGACAAAAACTCACAAAAATAATGATAAATATGTGTTGAAAAAGCAAATGCTTATTGCCTCTTCATAAACATATATTGTCATTAGCTTATCTGGACTCATGTTTCTAATTATTTGTTGCCTTAGAATAGCCGTAAACAGCATCTTGAGAAAACAACACTGAGGAATATGGCCTGCCAATTTTAGTAGCTAACCCTGAAACAACAGTGGGGTGGAGCAACAATACACCTGTGGATTATTTTACAATTATTGAGTCAGAGGGTAAAAAAGGGTTGATGTTAAATTCTCTTACCACTCTAGAACGTAGGTCTCATGACACATTCTTGATTTGTCAGTCTTCCTCGACTGCACATCAATGGAAAGACTTAAACATCTTGTGTATATGCACTGTCCAGAAAGGACATAGAATGTGCAAAACAGTATAGAAATTATTTTCCCAAAAGAGAATTACCTCTTAACAAAAAGAGACATTCTTCCTATGAAAACATAGATCGCTCCTCTGAATAATGTGCATTGTTTCACAATTTGCCATAGAAATATGCTTACCAAAACAACATGATTAGCAACAATTCACTCTAGGAAGCAGAAGCCTTAAATATATAAAGCATTCCAGATTACATAATAACTACAATGTATGTAAATGAAATGCATACATCAAAGAGGGAGACAGAGAGAGGACAGAGAAGGGGTGGAGTGGGTAATATTAGGAAAGTTTCTGATTGAACAGTAGAAGCAAAAGGTGGTAAAGCTTTCTTGTCCTAAGAGTCCCAGGGATCTTAAAATAAACATTCAACTCAAGATTATGAAGCTTTGACACTTAACTCGTGATGTTTCCGGTTATTTGGGTAACAAAAATATTACCGTCATCTTAAATACTGCTTGCCAATTGAGATTAAGAATTGTATGAGTATTAATATCTTTGTTTGATGTGTGTTACCCTTGTAGAATACAAGCAAGGGTACATGGCCAAAGAATAGACACATATAGCCAATGGAGCTATGTTCATTGGTGAAAACTCATATTGACAGCATCAGTAGTGTGTGTGTGTATTGAAGGTCTGCATCACCCTTTTATTTTAGGGTAGTTCTCAGATATCCTGCAGGACGAGATGTCATGAGCTAGAATGTGACCCTAAGTCCTTGAGCTCTGTGGCTTTTAAACTATATGATTAGGCAAGGTCCACACTCTTCCCTAGTGGAAGCAGAGCCAGATTAAATAGCCACATTTACTGGCAGAACATTTGTTACCGGTGGCTTGCCCTGGCTTCTTGTAATCTCCCAGAATAGAAGTCAAGAGAGATGACCAGACACAGCAAAGAGAAAGTGCAAGTTTATGGAGCTTGTGCACATGGGAGCCAGCACCACGGAAGAAGGACTGGCTGCTCCCTGAGAGTAGTATGTGGGCTTTTCTGTATGGGAGGGTTTCATCAGGGCATGTATAAGAGGGATTTCTCTAGTGCTTGCACAATGGCTTCTCATGCTTTTTCATACATTGCAGGTAGCATTAGCACTTTAAATCTCCACCCTGCGTGTGATTTTCGCCATTTAAATGAGGAAGAGTCCAGTATAAGGTGAAGTTTACTTCTAATTGCACATGCAGCGTCCCAGGGAAGTCTCCAGTCCCCCTTTGACAGGAACTTGTGGTTCATAGCTTCTTGGGTCTTTTGTTGCTGACTGGCTAGAAGTTAGGTAAGCTGCAGCTTGAGTAAGGGGCTTTTGTTCTTTCTCTACCTGCCAGTCTCACACTGACTTCAGTTTATATTATAAGCTCACATTCATAGTTGATCTTAGCACTGGTTTTTCCTTTGGAATGAGAGCAGGGAGGCTGAGCCTCAAGCCGTATAAGTGGATCAAGATTGCAACTGCTAAGCACTATGTATTCCCGCGGAGCTCAGCAGAATGTAACTTCTGTTTCTAGGGGGCCAGATTTCAGGGAATCAGTCTCAGTAAATTAAACTTACCTCTCCTGGTGAACTTGTTAAAGGAGATAAATTTCTTTATGACATTTTTGAGGCACATAACATAGATTTAAGATTTTATTAACAGAAAACAATATTTAGTAACACTGATTTAATGATTTCTAGATGAAACTGGAAAGACTCCTTCCATAGGTTAGCAAATTACCAGCTTGCATGTTAGTTTTCTTCCTTGCTATTCTTGAAGATGACTCTCCATTTTTATTTCTTTGTCTTTGGGGACAGACCCTCCTTATAATTAGTGTTCCAATGACATATAGGGTCAAAATCATATTTATTATTCCCTCCCCTTCTTGACTGTAATTGACTTTGGTTTTTTTTTTTTTTTTTTCACTTTCCTTTATTTTCCCTATAACTCTTAATAGCATAAATAATATACGCCGATTTTACAAATATGCCTACTGGGAAAGTTGGGGTCCTTATTTCCTTTCTCTTACTGGGACCATTGTCTTTCTTCTTTCTCAGGTGTTTTCTCTACTACAGCTTTTAGATAGGTGGGAAGTAACTTCCTGCTTCCTTACAGCTTGGCTCCTTCTGTAGGTTCCTCACATGTCCTAGAACAACCTAATTCATCTGTGGGTATGCAGAGCTATGTCTGCACAAAAATACGGTAGACATGAACTTTGGGACAGAGCTAGACTGAAATTCTGAAATCTGTATGCTATGTTACCTTGCACAGATTCCTTCACTCTTTTATACCATAATTTCCTAGAATGCAAAATGGAGATCATAATATGTATTCCTTGGGATTTAACTGAGAATTATGTGAGATTAATTACTACATACACTTTTCCTACTGCACTGCCTGGCCAATAGTAGATACTAAGAAAATACTAATTCCTTCCTCATGTTTATATTATAGAATTATCATAATGATTGTCTTCACATTTTCGGCAGAGTACACATTAAAAATGTAAAGAATTTCTGGACACTGTAACTCAGGCCTGTAATCCAGCACTTTGAGAGGTCAAAGCAGGAGAATTGCTTGAACCCAGTAGTTGGAGACCAGACTGGGCAACATAGTGAGATCCTGCCCTACAAAAAATTAAAAAATTAAAATTAAACTCCCTTTGAGAATCGTGTAGGTTCACATACACTTTTAAGAAATAACACAGAGAAATCCCATGCATCCTTTGTTTGATTTCTCCCAATGGTAACATTTTGCAAAACAAGCCTACACTATTTCCAACATGTCCAATACTTGGACTGGACCAAAGTATAAAAATTCAGTGTTTTTAATAGTTGTTTCTGAAAAATTACTTACATAATTTATTGTATGTTATCAATTACTACATGAGTTGCTTTAAAGATAAATTTATTAAAATGTTTTTCTCTCTTCCTGCCATAAACTCAACTCATCGTTTGAAGAATGACATCTGTATTTCAGTAAATTCCATAAAATGTAAGAATTGTCAAAGCTATCAGAAATAATATCCCCAAAAGACAAAGTTTTGCTTTTCTTGCTTTTCTTATGCATTTATTATTTAAATGCAAAGTATATCTTTTCAAAAGAAAAAAAGTATTATCATGCTTTGACAAGGTTGTTTTCAATTTAACCTGTTAAGAGTGAGCTAAAGTTAAATTTAAATACCCAACACTAGACATGATCAAAATTTATATATTAAATCATATTCACAGATTTTTGTTTTTATTTTCACAAACAGAAGTTCTGAGAGAAAAAAAATCGTAGATTTTTAATTTCCAGAATATTCTTTCTATTGTACAAATAGTACAAGTACTATCACACTTTCTGACATTCATCTTTAAATTTGTGATACTAGAAAATTGTCCAGAGAAAGGTGACTGTGACGGAAGATAAGATAAAATAATTTGTTCAACCTTGTCAAATTTTGAGCAGTGTTTTCCTTAGATAATTAAATATTAGCTAGAATAACTGAAACTAAATTATGTATTAATTTAAACTCAGATTATAAACCTAAAATGTCTCAAAAAAACAGTTCTTCTTTCAATATCATCTCCTTTCAAAATTATATCCACGCTTCTTTCTTTAAACCTGCTTTATAGCATGGCCAATAATTTGCTTATAGTATTTCTCAACACAGGGCTGTGGTTGGGCCCTGATAATATTTATTTCCACTACATACTTCTCAGTGTCCTCTGTGTGCTAACTTCATAATAAATACCAAATTTGAAGGACTTTTTAAGGACAGAATATATTGCCAAGTTACCTTTAGAAAGTATTTTGATAGAGAATGATGTTCTTTATGGATCTCAAACTTTCTCCTACTAGACAAAATGGGATAAGCCTAACTCAACCCACGATGACTTCATAACAACACCAAAAACAATAAAAGTGCACTCTTGACCTTCCCCACCAACTCCTCTTATGTATTATTCCTTTCCACCCCAGTGCAAATTTATTTTCTGTAATTTATTTTAACGTTTTGGATGTATATTTAAATATATATATACTCGTGCTATGTCACCCCTTTCCTTTCCCACTTTTTCATCCCAAACTCCAATTTCATCACTTCTCACTCTCAACACATATCCAGCTCATATAATAGGATACAGGTCCTAAGTGGAAAATAAAAATCTAATAAATTGCCCAGTTGAAAACTTGGTGTCATATGCAAACAATGAAAACATTCATCAAATAGTTTTTAAATCTTTATGCTAAAATTAATGCATGAAGAAACCCACCTTTATCTCACATATTAAAACAAATTTACTGAAATACAAATGCTATTCTTGCTAAGAAATCATATTTTTTTAGGTTTACTCTTAAATACAAATAGACCTGGGATAGTTCTTATTGCTAACCCCAGCTTTTAAGTAATATTTTAAAAGAAATAAATGTGACATCATCTATTATTGTTATTATTGTTTACTATAATAATTATTATCAAGAATTGACATTTTTAATCTATTAAATTGCAGATGACCCTCAACATGTAATAAGTTGATTTACAATTTTTAACTGTACAATGATGCAAACATAATACACATTCAGTACAGTATTCAATAAATTACATGAGATATCCAAGACTTTATTATAAAACAGGCTTTGTGTCAGAGGTTTATGCCCCATTGTAGGCTACTGTAAGTGTTCTGAACACATTTGAGGTAGGCTAGGCTAAGCTATGGTGATCACTAGGTTGGGTGTATTAAATTCATTTTCGACTTAAAATTTTTCATTTTCTGATGGGTTTATTGGACTGCAACGCCATTGTAAGTCAAGGAGCATCTGTATAAAAGTTACTATGAATCATTTTTAAGCTCAAAAACTTTTGTCATATAATGTATTTTATATCCTATGAAAATCTGATTAAGTAGGTTATGATTCTCTTTCATGTAATTTCTTTTAGTTCAACTTAATATTGAAGAACTTTGTCCCTTCACTTTCTTTTTAAAAGAGAGAGATTAAAACTAGAAAGACTAGACACTTAGCCACCTTTATATACTTCAATGCAAAAAGTACCTTTGCTACTTACATAGCTGATGAAAATTGTTCTCCAAAGCAAAATAAGCTCCATGATGGTTAATAAAATGAATATCATAATGATCAGATGAGAGAAATGAATATTTCTGTCATATTAAAGTATATACTTAGAATTAAAATTACTCTAAACTGATAAAAACTTAATAAGGAAATGTCATTTTTAAAGTATCATTTATCTTAAATCTTACATTTCTTCACTAGAGCATAGAAATATATGCAACATTGCAAAAATAAATTGTCCTTGAAATCCCTTTCTATATCAAAGTTCTTAGGTATCAAGATCCATTTTATCTCCTAAGCCTAACAAGAAGATACCAATCCAAGTAAAAGGAAATAAGTTAAATATACATTATTTAAAACAATATTCATTTACCAAATACATTATCACCTTGCAATTTCTTTGTTCATATTATTAAAATGATAAATATTTTTAAATGACTGAAAATTTTCAATCATCACCAGACTATTCTTTATTTTTGAATTATCAACTTCAAGAAGAACACGTATGTCAAATCAGAATTTCTTTCTTTTCTCTTCATTTCTACCTTGCCCACAGAGTTCACATTTAAAAATATAGAAGGAATTCAGGTAGTTCTAAAAAATCCTGTGGGATCATTTTCAAGAACTACCTATTAAATCCTGTGAGGAAATAGGAACATGTGAAAAATACGATTTTGAAAATAAAAAAAGCAAAAAGGGAGAGTTTTCTAAGGTCATGCTGAGAATATGCAGCAGTATAGAGAAGGTTCTTTTCTCACTAAACATTTTATGATTTTACCACTAGGCTACTTTTCTCTTGGGTGCCTGATAATATTGCGAAAATTGCCTGTCTATCCAAAACATGGCAAAATTATCTATAATTAAGCACCCCACCCGAATAACATATAATGAAGAAATTTTTAAAATAAACATTTATGAAAATACTGATTTTAGAAACAACACAAAGTAAAAATATTTTTATTTTGATATTTATAATTTCCTGTCTTGAATTTGTGTGTGTGTGTGTGTGTGTGTGTGTGTGTGTGTGTACTTTTTTTTTAGACAAAGTCTCCCTCTGTGGCCCAGGCTGGACTGCAGTGGCGTAATCTCGGCTCACTGCAACTTCTGCCTTTCGGGTTCAAGTGATTTTCCAGCCTCAGCCTCTTGAGTAGCTGGGATTACAGGCACATGCCACCATGCTCAGCTAATTTTGTATTTTTTAGCAGAGACGGGGTTTTGTCATGTTGGCCAGGTTGGTCTTGAACTCCTGACCTCAGGTGATTTGCCCACCTCAGCCTCCCAGAGTGTGCTGATTATAGGCATGAGCCACTGCATCTGGCCAAATTAACATTGTCTTTTACTTGAGACCTTTTGATCTTGCATGAGCCATAATCCATGTTGGAATAAATCCAGGGCTCTTAAATGGGAAAAGAAGAGTGCAAAACCTTGAATGGATAATACAGATAGAGTGATTGTTATTTTTTAAACATCATTTCTAATTGTGAAGCAGGTAAAGTAGTGGTTGACAAAGAGTAAGAACTTCCAATCAGTTGGACTTTATTTTAAATCCCAGCTACTACATTGACTTACATTTGTGATCTTGGGAAAGTTATTCAATTTCTCTGTGCTTCGATTTCTTTGTCATCTAAAATAGATGTAATAAAACATACCAAACAGTTAGTGGTAAAGATTGAGAGACACATATACAAACCGAAAGTGGCCAGACCATATATTCCAGTAAACTAACTTACAATCTCTGTAGCAACGATCCCTGGGAGCCAAGCCACTACTTCTGTAGCAATCGACCCAGGATGAACAGGACTTAGTTCATGATCACCAATCTTTCTCTTTTTTCCTTTTTTTTTTTTCAGTCGTCCTTATTTCCAACTCAGGACTAATGATAGAAAGTCAAATATTCCCCTAAACTAGTCACATAGACCCTCCACTTGTAGTTAGCATAAGACTCCCCATTCCAAAAACTTGCTTAAAAAAATGCCTGAACGATTCCCCTTTTTATTTTTTCACTGTAAATCTTTCCCATGACTCTGCCTACTTTTAAGTCTCTGCCAAATGTTGGTGATCTACATAGCAAACTAAATAAATATCCTTTGTTTGTTCTCATTTGGGTGGTTTTCATTTATTTCCACAGCTCCAATCAGAGAATAAATGTAAAGATTCAAGTCTCACATGTGGTACATGTGAGTGTTCAATTAATGAACAGAGACACCTGTCAAATGGTTGAGTCTATATTCTCCTTAATCTTGCTGAAGGTCATATTTCAAACATGGTTAATATTATGTATTATATTGGGAAGAGTTTAACACACAGATATAATTGTTCTCTTCCAGCTTGCATATACAGTGACTGTAACTAGTAAAAGAAACGCTTACAGTGACTGCAACCGTAACTAGTAAGAAAGTGCATTACTTTGGAGAATAGTGAGTCCCCTGACATAAGAACCAAAAATATGGTGGCAAATTATCTCTCCAAGACACATTCAGATTCATTAGTTTTTACCTGAGGCCGAGTCATCTGTATTCTTTAAATGCTCACCAGGTCAATTTGATGTACCTACTTTAATTCAACCTCCTAATGTGTAATCTGAATGTGTAGGGGATGGGATCCAAGATTAGGAACATTAAAAATCTTTCCAGGTAATGTCAAAGATACTAATCTATAAAGCATATTGAAGAACACCTAAATTTGATAATTTTTCCTTTTTTAAAAAACCAGAAATACAAAAAAGTCTCAACATTACTCTATTAAAAAACTAAAAAATAAGACAAATTTTAGTTACATCATCTATTTACAGAATTCTCTATTATTAAGATTAACACCAAAATATAGGTTCTCTATGACAACCTTATATCCTCTTGACCAAAGAGGAGATTTGAATTCCAGCTTTTAGGGAAAATAAGCCTTTTATTTGAGCTCAGGTTGCAAGGGTTTTCATTCCCACATACAGTAAGAATTATGGAGAGCCCACTAAAAGCCAGGTACTATTTTCTTCAGCTTCCTGACATCCTAGTCATTGCTCTATAAATTCTGCCTCGTACTTTTAGAATCTCCTAAACTCTTCTCTTTCCCTGACACTCAGCCTAGGAGAAAGTAGAGTACTTCAAAAACTGTTTTGACTGAAAAACTCAATTTCCCGTGACAAGAAAAATATGAATGAGTGAGACAACCTATATATGAGCAGGAGCCTTGGCTCTTTAAGGACATTTCTGAGCCTGACATGTGACTTGGGCCATGCGTGAGTTACCACACAGCAGACAGTGGCATGGAGACTGCAGGTGCTTTCAGCCGTGACTCCGTAGAGCATCCACCTTTCTTTAATGTAGCTGTGAAAATTATTTCCAGATATTTTACTGTTAAAATTGTGAGGAAAATTCAGAAGCATGCCAGACTTACAGACATGCTAAATGAGGTACAGAGTATTGCCAATTGCTGGATACAGTTCCTGAGAGGAAAAATTAAAAAAAAAAAATCTGAGGATGTGGGTAATGTAACATAACATATGCCCCTCTAAATATACCAAACAACTTCTCATTGAGCCATCTGTACTTTAACTTACTTAGTAGGAGACTAGCTTTCCTAAAAGGATTTACTCCATTAATGAGTGGGCTTAAGGTGCTTGCAATTCATACTGCTGCTATGTTTTTTGGGAACCTTGTTGTTGTTTGTTCGTTCAGCAAGATCAAAATCACTTGGTTTGAAGTAGGTTGCCTTGATAAGATCAGAGATAGGATCAATGCTTCCCCAGCTCTCTTCATATTACAAGGAAGAAGCTCTTGTAAATTACATATAACCTCAGTGCACTAACCAACTCCAAATGACCCAAATAAGCACCTAGGATCTCCGTGTTGAGAAAGTGGGAAGCTGTCATGATTCAGTGGAAAAGAGCTCCATGCAAGATTAGAGATGTCATTTGTGGGCCTGGGGTCATCCTTGTCATATTTCATTATAATTATCTATTTACATGCGTAACACTCCACAAGCATAAGCTTCTGTAACAGAGATAATTTCTTCATGTCAGTATCATCATTTACAAACAAGCCTGCCCCCCAGTAGTTAGTTTATACTTGGGGAACAACTGTTCTTACTACCTCATGGACAGCATCACATAGTAAGAACTACAAGTGGTAATGAGAGTGTATTTCTGTTCCTTCAGAAGGTGAGGTCAATTGTGATAACCAAAACACAACTCCCAGCCACTGCCATGTTCAATTCCATCCAACATTCTGCTTCTGAATGAAAACCAAGAGCTATTTCGGTTTCCCCTTCAACCTCATATTTTTCTGAATGACCAGTTATAAATTCCTACTAAGAATGGATATACTGGCCAGGCATGGTGGCTCACACCTGTAATCCCAGCATTTTGGGAAGCCAAGGCAGGCGTATCACCTGAGGTCAGGATTTCCAAACCAGCCTGGCCAATATGGTGAAACCGTGTCTCTACTAAAAATACAAAATTAGCCAGGTGTGGTCGCACATGCCTGTAATCCCAGCTACTAGGGAGGCTGAGGGAGGAGAATTGCTTGAACCCAGGAAGCAGAGGTTGTAGTGAGCTGAGATTCTGCCATTGCACTCTATGCACCCCAGCCTGGTCAACAAGAGTGAAACTCCATCTCAAAGAAAAAAAAAAAAGAACAAAAGAAAAAAATGGATGTACTATATTTACATTCTTTTACCTTCTTTCGAAGTACTATAGAAAATAACTTTGGTTACTTTATTTTAAAAAATATTTTGTTCTCCAAAACTTAAATGTTTTAAATAATTTTGTAATTTAATCAGTAGTTTAAATATATACATGGGTGTATGTACTTGTGTATTTTATATCTATATATGTATACACTTGTGTATATGAATTAGAACACCTTGGTAAACAGCTATTTGTAGTTTATCATAAAATGTTAGTAAAAAATATATAGTTTTTCTTTATATAAACTATTTCTTTGTTTTTCTCCTTCTTTCAATATCTGCATACATTTTCTCAGTTTGCCTTTGCCACTATTAAGTTAAAAAAGAAACAAAGGTAAAACATAGGTCAGTTATTTTTGGCTTTTTAAGAACTTTAAGAGATGGAATTAAAATGACTAAAATAGAGTTGTTTTCATCTTTGGAATTTTGTTAAAGTAATTCTGTTCACTATGGGGGTCAGTAAAGTCTTAGTACTATTTAATGAGATTGAACTAATCAGCTAGTAACGAGGAAGGTCTCTCATCCTTGGTACACCTCACTTGCCTCCAAATTTCTTCTTCCCTACAAGCATTTACTCCTTCGTCAAATATTTATTGAGTGGCTGTTTTATATACAGAGTTCTTTGGTATTTGTAAATAATTCTATACCATAGCATATGAGCTTAAGAGATGTCCAATTCATTTGAGGGAAGTGGGCATCCACAGAAAAAGAGAGAACATTTGAAAAATAAAACACTGTAAAATAAGAGCTGCCATCTAACAACTGGCTTGATCCATAAACTTTGGGTGATGTGGAGCATTTTTTCATATGTCTGTTGGCTGCTTAAATGGCTTAATTTGAGAAGTGTCATTCATATCCTTTGCCAACTTTTTGTTGGGTTTGTTTATTTCTTGTAAATTTGTTTAAGTTCTTTGTAGATTCTGAATATTAGCCCTTTGTCAGACGGGTAGATTGCAAACATTTTCTCCCATTCTGTAGTTTGCCTGTTCACTCTGATGGTAGTTTCTTTTGCTGTGCAGAAGCTCTTTAGTTTAATTAGATCCCATTTGTCTACCTTGGCTTTTGTTGCCATTGCTTTTGGTGTTTTAGTCATGAAGTCCTTGTCCATGCCTATGGCCTGAATGGTATTGCCTAGGTTTTCTTCTAGGATTTTTATGGTTTTAGGTCTAACATTTTAGTCTTTAATCCATCTTGAATGAATTTTTGTATAAGGTGTAAGGAAGGGATCCAGTTTCAGCTTTCTACATATTGCTAGCCAGTACCATTTATTAAATAGGGAATCCTTTCCCCATTTCTTGTTTTTGTCACATTTGTCAAAGATCAGAAGATTATAGATGTGTGGTGTTATTTCTGAGGCCTCTGTTCAGTTCCATTGATCTATATATCTGTTTTGGTACCAGTACCATGCTGTTTTACTTACTGTAGCCTTGTAGTATAGGTTGAAGTCAGGTAGCATAATGCCTCCAGCTTTGTTCTTTTTGCTTAGGATTGTCTTAGCAATGCGGCCTCTTTTTTGGTTCCATATGAACTTTAAAGTAGTTTTTTCCAATTGTGTGAAGAAAGTCATTGATAGCTTGATGGGGATGGCATTGAATCTATAAATTACCTTGGGCAGTATGACCATTTTCACGATATTGATTCTTCCTATCCATGAGCATGGAATGTTCTTCCAATTGTTTGTGTCCTCTTTTATTTCATTGAGCAGTGGTTTGTAGTTCTCCTTGAAGAGGTCCTTCACATCCCTGGTTCTGCATCTATTGAGATAACCATGTGATTTTTGTCATTAGTTATGTTTATGTGATGGATTATATTTATTGATTTGCATATTTTGAACCAGCCTTGCATCCCAGGGATGAAGCCAAACTGATCATGGTTGATAAGCTTTTTGATGTACTGCTGGATTCGGTTTGCCAATATCTTACTGAGGATTTTCACATCTATGTTCGTCAGGGATATTGGTCTAAAATTCTCTTTTTTTGTTGTGTCTCTGCAGGCTTTGCTATCAAGATAATGCTGTCTTCATAAAATGAGTTAGGGAGGATTTCCTCTTTTTCTATTGATCAGAAGTTTCAGAAGAATTGGTACCAACTCCTCTTTCTATCTCTGGTAGAATTTGGCTGTGAATCCATCTTGTCCGGGACTTTTTTTGGTTGGTAGGCTATTAATTATTGCCTCAATTTCAGAGCCTGTTTTTGGTCTGTTCAGAGATTCAACTTCTTCCTGGTTTAGTGTTGGGAGGGTGTATGTGTCCAGGAATTTATCAGTTTCTTCTAGATTTTCTAGTTTATTTGCATAGAGGTGTTTATAGTATTCTCTGTTGGTAGTTTGTATTTCTGTGGTATCGGTGGTGATATCCTCTTTATTGTTTTTTTATTGCATCTATTTGATTATTCTCTCTTTTCTTCTTTATTAGTCTTGCTAGTGGTCTGTTGATTTTTTTTGATCTTTTCAGAAAACCAGCTCCCGGATTCACTGATTTTTGAAGGGTTTTTTTGTGTCTCTATATTCTTTAGTTCTGCTCTGATCTTAGTTATTTCTTGCCTTCTGCTAGCTTTTGAATGTGTTTGCTCTTGCTCTTGCTTTTCTAGTTCTTTTAATTGTGATGTTAGAGTGTCGATTTGAGATCTTTCTTGCTTTCTCTCGTGGGCATTTAGTGCTATAAATTTCCTTCTACACACTGCTTTAAATGTGTCTCAGAGACTCTGGTATGTTGTGTCTTTATTCTCATTGGTTTCAATGAACATCTATATTTCTGCCTTCATTTCATTATTTACCCAGTAGTCATTCAGGAGCAAGTTGTTTAGTTTCCATGTAGTTGTGCAGTTTTGAGTGAGTTTCTTAATCCTGAGTTCTAATTTGATTGCACTGTGGTTCTGAGAGACAATTTGTTGTAATTTCTGTTCTTTTAAGTTTGATGAGGCGTACTTTGCTTCTAATGATGTAATCAATTTTAGAATAAGTGTGATGTGGTGCTTAGAAAAATGTATATTCTATTGATTTGAGGTGGAGAGTTCTGTACCTATTAGGTCTGCTTAGTGCAGAGCTGAGTTCAAGTCCTGGATATCCTTGTTAACCTTCTGTCTCATTGATCTGTCTAATTTTGACAGTGGGGTGTTAAAGTCTCCCATTATTATTGTGTGGGAGTCTAAGCCTATTTGTAGGTCTCTAAGTACTTTTTTTATAAATCTGGGTGCTCCTGTATTGGGTGCATATATATTTAGGATAGTTAGCTCTTCTTGTTGAATTGATCCCTTTACTATTATGCAATGGCCTTCTTAGTCTCTTTTGTTCTTTGTTGGTTTAAAGACTGTTTTATCAGAGACTATAATTGTAACCCCTGCTTTTTTCTTGTTTTCCATTTGCTTGGTAGATCTTCCTCCATCCCTTTATTTTGAGCTTATGTGTGTGTCTGCATGTGAGATGGGTCTCCTGAATACAGCACACTGATGAGTCTTGACTCTTTATCCAATTTGCCAGTCTGTGTCTTTTAATTGGGGCATTTATCTGATTTACATTTAAGGTTAATATTGTTATGTATGAATTTGGTCCTGCCATTATGATGTTAGCTGGTTATTTTGCCCATTAATTGATGCAGTTTCTTTATAGCATCAATGGTCGTTACCATTTGGCACGTTTTTGCAGTGACTGGTACCAGTTGTTCCTTTCCATGTTTAGTTCTTCCTTCAGGAGGTCTTGTAAGGCAGGCCTGGTGGTGACAAAATCTCTCAGCATTTGCTTCTCTGTAGAGGATTTTATTTCTCTTTCACTTATGAAGTTTAGTTTGGCTGGATATGAAATTCTGGATTGAAATTCTTTTCTTTAAGAATGTTGAATATTGGCCTCCACTGTCTTCTGCCTTGTAAGGTTTCTGCCAAGAGATCCGCTGTCAGTCTGATGGGCTTCCTTTAGGGTATAATCCAACCTTTCTCTCTAGCTGCCCTTAACATTTTTCCTTCATTTCAACCTTGGTGAATCTGACAATTACGTAACTTGGGATTGCTCTTCTCGAGGAGTATCTTTGTGGTGTTCTCTGCATTTCCTGAATTTTAATATCAGCCTGCCTTGCTAGGTTGGGGAAGTTCTGGATAATATCCTGAAGTGTGTTTTCCAACTTAGTTGCATTCTCCCCGTCACTTTCAGGTACACCAATCAGACATAGATTTGGTCTTTTCACATAGTCCCATATTTATTGGAGGCTTCATTTGTTTCTTTTGACTCTTTTTTCTCTAAATTTGTCTTCTCACTTTATTTCATCAATTTGATCTTCATTCACTGATGCCCTTTCTTCCACTTGATCAAATCAGCTATTGATTCTTTTGCATGCATCATGAAGTTCTCATACCATGGTTTTCAGCTCTATCAGGTCACTGATGGTCTTCTCCACACTGTTTATTCTAGTTAGCCATTCGTCTAACATTTTTTCAAGGTTTTTAGCTTCCTTGCAATGGGTGAAAACATGCTCCTTTAGCTTGGAGAGGTTTGTTGTTATTGACCTTCTGAGGCCTACTTCTGTCAACTCATCAAAGTCATTCTTTGTCCAGCTTTGTTCCATTGCTGGCGAGGAGCTACAATCCTTTGGAGGCGAAGAGGTGCTCTGGTTTTTAGAATTTTCAGCTTTTCTGCTCTGGTTTCTTCCCATCTTTGTGGTTTTATCTATCTTTGGTCTTTGATGTTAGTGTCCTACAGATGGGGTTTTGGTGTAGATGTCCTTTTTGTTGGATGTTGATGCTATTCCTTTCTGTTTGTTAATTTTCCTTCTAACAGTCAGGTCCCTCAGCTGCAGGTCTGTTGGAGTTTGCTAGAGATCCACTCCAGACCATGTTTGCCTGGCTATCACAAGTGGAGGCTGCAGAACAGCAAATATTGCTGCCTGATTCTTCCTCTTGAAGCTTTGTCGCAGAGGGGCACCTGCCTGTATGAGGTGTTTTTCAGCCCCTACTTGGAGGTGTCTCCCAGTTAGGCTACACAGGGGTCAATGACCCACTTGAGGAGGCAGTCTATCCATTCTTAGAGCTCAAACGCCATGCTGGGAGAACCACTGCTGTCTTCAGAGCTGTCAGACAGGGATGTTTAAGTCTGCAGAAGTTTCTGCTGCCTTTTGTTCAGCTATGCCCTGCCCACAGAGGTGGAATCTATAGATGCAGAAGGCCTTGCTGAGCTGTGGTGGGCTCTGCCCAGTTCAAGCTTCCTGGCTGCTTGGTTTACCCATTCAAGCCTCAGCAATGGTGGACACCCCTCCCCGTGCCAGGCTGCAGCCTCATGGGCTGATCTCAGACTGCTGTGCTAGCAGTGAGCAAGGTTCCATGGGTGTGGGACCCACCGAGCCAGGCATGGGAGAGAATCTCCTGCTCTGCCTGTTGCTAAGACCATGGGAAAAGTGCAGTATTTGGATGGAAGTGTCTCGTTTTTCAGGTGCAGTCTCTCATGGCTTCCCTTGGCTAGGAAAGGGAAATTCCCCAACGCCTTGCACTTCCCAGGTAGGTGGTGCCCCACCCTACTTTGGCTCACCCTCCTTGGGTTGCACCTACTGGTCAACCCATCCCAGTGAAATGGACTAGGTATCTCAGTTGGAAATGCAGAAATCACCCATCTTCTGTGTCGATCACCCTGGGAGCTGCAGACTGGAGCTGTTCCTATTCAGCCATCATGCTGTTTCTTTCTTTTGTCCCTCGCTGAAATTTGTACTATATATAAAACAGTACATATTCAGGAAATATTTATTTTTAAAAAGTAAGTTGAGTCAAGATCATGGAAGATCTTGAATATGAGGCTAAGAAAATATGGGAAATCTAGATTTTGCATGTATAGTTTCCCAGAAACTGTGCACTCATTAACTTAATTAACTTTCTCAGACTCTTTGAAAGAAGAGTCAAAATTAAAAGTTCATGTTTAAAAAGTTAAATATGAAATAATTTTTAACCTTTTTTTTTTTTTTCTGAGATGGAGTCTTGCTTTGTCACCCAGGCTGGAGTGCAGTGGTGCGATCTTGGCTCACTGCAAGTTCCGCCTCCTGAGTTCACACCATTCTCCTGCCTCAGCCACCCGAGTAGCTGGGACTACAGGTGCCTGCCACCACACCCGGCTAATTTTTTTTGTATTTTTAGTAGAGACGGGGTTTCACTGTGTCAGCCAGGATGGTCTCAATCTCCTGACCTTGTGATCTGCCCACCTCGGCCTCCCAAAGTGCTGGGATTACAGGCATAAGCCACTGCACCTGGCCAATTTCTAAGCATTTTTAATCAAAAAAATTAAGTGACTTGCATAGATACACAATAATCTTCCAATCACAAAATTGCTAAGTAACAAAGTAGGAATTCAAAATCTTGTCTGTACAACTTACTCTCTTATTAAATAATGCCTAAGATACTTCTATTACGAAAAACTGGGGAGCTAGTAAAGATTTTTGAGTCAGAGAAAACATAGAAATAGCTGTACTTTAGAATTTTTCATATGGCAAATCAGTGTCATGATTTTGAACAGACATATTAAAATCAGGGAGTTAAAAGACTAATGCAATGACCAAGTACATTGTATTAAATGGTATCCAGGTTAGGATAGAACCAGTGGAAATTAAAGGAAGGAATAACTTCTGTCATAAATTATATTGCAGCTTGCAGTATATTTATGAGAAACTACCATGTTTTTTCCCACTGCAGAGAAAGAAAATATTTTTTAAAGAAAGGAATCACCTTATGGAAAACATAGGTCCAATACAAACTCAAAGGTATCTCAAAAAATTGATGGTGCTGTTATTTTAGTTTAGGAAATGTGCTGCAATGGCAAGACAATTTCTGACAGTGTTGTAGCTCTTCTACCTCCTGGAGTAATCCATCAAAGTAACTGCAGGCAAAAACCTTAAATGTTTGGTGTTTCCTATTTCATCAGCTGAGAACAAGCCTCACAGCAAACTATAAGGGAATGTAAGTTTAAGAATTGGGGGGAATGACTCTTTGGCAAGATTATCCATAGGTATTCCTGAATAACTAGTACAGTGTAGGATACAGCTATGAGGAAGTTGTTACAAGTCTTAGAAATCATGTCAAATAAAACGTTAACAAAACCTAATCTGATTCATTGTTTTACACATCTGAATAATTATTTGCAAGTCAGCAATCTTCTGTTGAGTCCCAGCAGCCTTTAAAGGTCAGAGTGGTGATTGATAGGTTATAGATGGTCTCAATAAGAATGAAAAACAAACAAACAAAACTAAGAGAGTTGATACAATTTGACAACTGTAATAATAGATTAGGGACAAAAAATTCTGGAAAGAGGAGATATAGTTATCAATACCTTCAAAGCGCCAGGAAAAAAAAAAAAAAAAAAAGAATAAGTTTCTTACATAATGTTCCATGGCTAGAGTAAAGTGAATGCTTTAGTTTACCATTTTTTTCTGCCTAATAATTGTTAAGAGGAAAGGATAAAATTATATTTCTGTTTTATATTACTGGTAACTTTTTGCTATAAAAGAAAAACTCTGTAAATATATATTTTAAAAAACATTGAAATGCACTTGCCCAGACCTGCGTGCAGTAAAGTGGTCATAGCTGACTGCATTCTCAAATTCCTGGGCTCAAGTCATCCTCCTGCCTCAGCCTCCCAAGTGGTTAGAACTGCAGGTGCACACTACCATGCCCAGATAATATTAAAAATTTTTTGTAGAGATGGGGGTCTCACCATTTTGCTCAGGCTTATCTCAAGCCCCTGGCCTCAAAAAATCCTCCTGCCTTGGCCACCCAAAGTTCTGAGATTATAAGCATTAGCCACCATGTCCAACTGAAGTGCACATTTTAAATGCATGAACTTTATGGTATGTAACTGATACTTTATTTTGTGTTTTTTTTTTTTTGTTTTTCAACTTTTATTTTAAGTTCTAGGGTACATGTGCAGGATGTGCAGGTTTGTACATAGTTAAACATGTGCCATGTTGGTTTTCTGCAGAGATCAACCCATTACCCAGGTATTAGTCCCAGCATCCATTAACTATTCTTCCTGCTTTCCCTTCTCCAGCCCCCACAACTACAGGCACCAGTGCGTGTTGTTCCCCATCATGTGTCCATATGTTCTCCTCATTGGCTCCGACTTATAAGTGAGAGCATGCATTGTTTGGTTTTTCTGTTCTTGCTTTAGTTTGCTGACGATAACAGCTTCCTGTTTCATCCATGTCCCTGCAAAAGACATGATCTTGTTCATTTTTATGGCTGCATAGTGTTCCATGTTGTATATGTACCACATTTTCTTTAGCCAGTTTATTGTTGATGGATATTTGGATTGACTTCATGTCTTTGCTATTGTGAACAGTGCTTCAATGAACATACACGTGCATATATCTTTATAATAGAATGATTTATATTATTTTGGGTGTATAACTAGTAATGGGACTGTTGGGTGAAATGGTATTTCTGCTTCTAGATCTTTGAGAAATCACTACACTATCTTCCACAGTGGTTGAACTAATTTACATTCCCACCAACAGTGTAAAAGTGTTCCTTTTCTTAGCAGCCTCACCAGCATCTTTTGTTTCTTGACTTTTAATAATTGACATTCTGATTGGCAAGAGATTGTATCTCATTGTGGTTTTGATTTGCATTTCTCTAATCAGTGATGTTGAGCATTTTTTCATAAGTTTGTTGGCTGCATGTCTGTCTTCCTTTGAAAAGTGTGTGTTCCTGTCCTTTTCCTACTTCTTAATAGGGTGGTTTCTTTTTTTCTTGTAAATTTGTTTAAGAACCTTGTTGACTCTGGATGTTAGGCCTTTGTCAGATGGGTAGATTGCAAAAATATTATTTCATTATATAGGTTGCCTGTTCACTCTGATGAGAGTTTCTTTTGCTGTGCAGGAGCTCCTTATTTAGATACCTTTTGTCAATTTTTGCTGTTGCTGCAATTGCTTTTGGCATTTTTGTCATGAAATCTTTGCCTGTGCTTATATCCTGAAAGGTATTGCCTAGATTTTCTTCTAGGGTTTTTATACTTTTGGGTTTTACATTTCAGTCTTTAATCCATCTTGTGTTAATTTTTGTATATAAGGTGTAAGGATGGGGTCCAGCTTTAATTTTCTGCATATGGCTAGCCAATTCTCCCAGCACCATTTAGTCCTTTCTCCGTTGTTTGTTTTTGTCAAGTTCCTCAAAGATCAGATGGTTGTAGGTGTGTGGTCTTATTTCTGAGTTCTCTATTCTATTCCATTGGTCTATATGTCTGTTTTTGTACTAGTACCATGCTGTTTTGGTTACTGTATCCTTGTAGTATTGTTTGAAATCAGGTAGTGTGATGCCTCCAGCTTTGTTCTTTTTGCTTAGGATTGTCCTAGATATTTGGGCTCTCTTTTGGTTCCATATGAATTTTAAAGTGGTTTCTTCTAATTCTGTGAAGAATGTCAATAGTGATTTCATAGCATTTAATCTATAAATTACTTTGGGCAGTGTGGCCATTTTCATGTTATTGATTCTTCCTATCCACGAGCATGGAATGTTTTTTCATTTGTTTGTGTACTCTATGATTTCCTTGGGCAATGGTTTGCAGTTCATCATGAAGAGATCCTTCACTTTCTTTGTTAACTGTATTTCTAGGTATGCTATTCTCTTTGTAGCAATTGTAAATTGGAGTTCATTCATGATTTGGCTCTCTGCTTGCCTTTTGTTGGTGTATAGAAATGCTAACAATTTTTTCACATTGATTTTGTATCCTGAGACTTTGCTAAAGTTGTTTATCAGCTAAGAAGCTTTGGGCTGAGATGATGGGGTTTTCTAGATATAGGATCATGTCATCTGCAAACAAAGATAATTTGACTTCCTCTTTCCCTATTTCAATACCTTTTATTTGTTTCTTTTGTCTGATTGCGTGACCAGAATTTCCAATACTATATTGAATAGAAGTGGTGAGGGAGGGCATCCTTGTTTTGTGCCAGTTTTCAAGGGGAATGCATCCAGCTTTTGCCCATTTGCTATGATATTAGCTGTGTGTTTGTCATAGATAACTCTTATTATTTTGAGGTATGTTCCTTCAGTACCTAGTTTATTGAGAGTTTTTATCATAAAGGGATGCTGAATTTTATCAAAGGCCTTTTCTGCATCTATTAAGATAATCGTGTGGTTTTTGTCTTTAGTTCTGTTTATGTGATTAATTAAATTTATCGATTTGTGTATGTTGAGCCAACTTTGCATCCCTCCTGGGATGAAACCAACTTGATTGTGGTGGATAAGTTTTTTGATGTGCTGCTGGATTAACTTTGCCAGTATTTTATTAAGGATTTTTGCATCAAAGTTGATCAGAGATATTGGCCTGAAGTTTTCTTTTTGTTGTTGTTGTTGTGTCCCTGCCAGGTTTTGGTATCAGGATGATGCTGGCCTCATAAAATGAGTTAGGGAGGAGTCCTTCCTTTTCAATGGTTTGAAATAGTTTCAGAAGAAATGATACCAGCTCCTCTTTGTACCTCTGGTAGAATTCAGCTGTAAAGCCACCTGATCCTGGGCTATTTATTACTACCTCAGTTTCAGAACTTGTTATTGGTCTATTCAGGGATTCAATTTCCTCCTGGTTCAGTCTTGGGAGAGTGTATGTGTCCAGGAATTTGTTCGTTTCTTCTAGATTTTCTAGTTTATGTTCATAGAGGTGTTCACAGTATTCTCTCACAGTTGTTTACATTTCTGTGGTCAATGATGATATCCTCCTTATCATTTCTGATTGTGTCTATTTGGTTCTTCTCTCTTTTCTTCTTTATTAGTCTAACTAGTGGTCTATTTTATTTTTTTTTTTAAAAAAACAGCTTCTGGTTATGTTAATTTTTGAAGGGCTTTTCGTGATTCTATCTGCTTCAATTCTGCTCTGATCTTGGTTCTGTTTCTTGTTTTCTGCTAGCTTTGGGGTTTTTTTGCCCTTGGTTCTCTGGTTATTTTACTTGTGATGTTAGGTTGTTTATTTGAGATCTTTCTAGCTGTTTGATGTGGGAATTTAGCACTATAATTTTTTTCTCTTCAATGCTTTAGCTACATCCCAGAGATTCTGGTACATTATCTCTTTTTTTCTCATTAATTTCAAAGAACTTTTTGATTTCTGTCTTAATTTCTTTATTTACACAGTAGTCATTCAGGAGCAGGTTGTTTAATTTCCATGTAGTTGTGTGGTTTTAAGTTAGTTTTTTAAAATTTTGAGTTCTAATCTGATTGCACTGTAGTCTGAGAGACTGTTATTATTTCAGTTCTTTTCCATTTGCTGAGCAGTGTTTTACTTCTGATTATGTGGTCAGTTTTAGAGTAGGTGTCTGAAGTTTAAGTTCCTTGTAGACTCTGGATGTTAGAGCTTTGTGGCAATGAGAAGAATGTACATTCTGTTTTTTGTGGGGTGGAGAGTTCTGTAAATATCTATCAGGTCTACTTGATCCAGAGCTGAGTTCAGGTCTTTAATATCTTTGTTAATTTTCTGTCTCAATGATCTAATATTGTCAGTGGAGTGTTAAAGCCTCACACTATTATCGTGTGGGAGTCTAAGTCTCTTTGAAAGTCTCTAAGAACTTGTTTCACGAATCTGGGTGCTCCTGTGTTGGGTGCATATATATTTAGGATAGTTAGCTCTTCTTGTTGAAGGGCTAACTTCAACCTTTACCATTAGGTAATGCCCTTCTTTGTATTTTTTACTTTGTTGGTTTAAAGTCTGTTTCGTCAGAAGCTAACATTGTGACCCCTGCTTTCTTCTATTTTCCATTTGCTTGGTAAATTTTCCTCCAACCCTTTGTTTTGAGCCTATGTGTGTCTTTGTACATGAGATGGGTCTCTTGAAGACAGCCTTCCAATGGTGCTTGACTCTTTATCCAGCTCACCACTCTGTGTCTTTTAATTGGGGCATTTAGCCTATTTACATTTAAGATGAATATTGTTATGTGTGAATTTGATCCTGTCATCATGATGGCAACTGGTTATTTTGCAGACTTCTTTATGTGGTTGCTTCATAGTGTCACTGGTCTGTGGACTTCAGTGTGCTTTTGAAGTGGCTGGTAATGATTTTTCATTTTAATATTTAGTGCTTTCAGGAGCTCTTGCAAGGCAAGTCTCATGGTGACACATTCCCTCAGCATTTGCTTGTCTGAAAACAATCATATTTCTTATTTGCTTATGAAGCTTGATTTGGGTGGATATGAAATTCTGGGTTGAAAATTCATTTTTAGAAGAATGTTGAATATTGGCCTGCAATCTCTTCTGGCTTGTAGGGTTTCCACTGAAAGGTTTGCTGTTGTCTTATGGGCTTCCCTTTGTAGTTGATCTGGCCTTCCTCTCTGGCCACTCTTCATATTTTTCCTTTCATTTTAACCTTGAAGAATTTGATGATTATGTGTCTCAGGGTTAATCTTCTAGTGGAATATCTTACTGGGGTTCTCTGGATTTCCTGAATTTGAATGTTGGCCTGTTTTTCTAGGTTTGGGAAGTTCTCCTGACTGTTCTCCTAATGTATGTTTTCTAACTTCATTCAGTTCTCCCCATCTTTTTCAACTACCCCAATTAGTCATAGGTTTAGTCTTTTTACATAATTTCATAGTTCTCAGAGGTTTTGCTTTTTGTTTATTATTCTTTTTTCTCTATTCTTGTATGCCTGTTTTATTTCAGAAAGATAGTCTTCAAGCTCTTATGCTTTTTTGTGTTTGGTCTATTCAGCTTTTGATACTTGTGATTGCATTATCAAGTTCTTGTGTTATGTTTTTCAGCTCCATCAGGTCAGTTATGTTCCTGTCAAAACTGGCTATTCTGGTTATCAGCTCCTGTATTGTTTTATCATGATTCTCAGCTTCTTTTCATTGCGTTAAAACATGCTCCATGGTTTCAGCAAAGTTCATTATTATCTACATTCTGAAGCCTAATTCTGTCAATTCAGTCATCTCAGCCTCAGCTCAGTTCTGTGACCTTGCTGCAGAGGTGTTGCAGTCACTTGGAGAAGAAGAGGAACTCTGGGTTTTTGAGTTTTCAGCATCTTTGCATTGATTCTTTGTCATCTTTGTGGGCTTATTTACCTTTGATTTTTGAGGTTGCTGACCTTTGAATGGGATTTTTATGTGGTCTTTTCTGTTGATGTTGTTTTGTTGTTGCTTTCTGGTTGTTTATTTTTCTTTTAATAGTAGGGTCATTCTTCTCTAGTGCTGCTGGTTTGCTGGGGTCATTCCAGAACCTAGATGCCTTAGTTCCCCACACCTGGAGGTATCACCAGTGAAGGATGCGAAACAGCAAAGATGGCAGTCTGCTCCTTCCTCTGGGAGCTCTGTCCCAGGGAGCTACCAATCTGATGCTGGCTGGAACACTCTTGTAGGAGGTGTTTGGAGACCCCTGTTGGGAGGTGTCACCCAGTCAGGAGGAATAGGATCAGGGACCCACTTAAAGAAGCATCCTGGCTGCCCACAGAGCAGGTGCACTGTGCTAACTGCCTGGACTCTTCAGAGCCAGCAGACTGGATAGACTAAGTAAACTGAACCACTAAGACAGTGACTGCCCCTCCCCTCAGGAATTCTGTATAACTCTGGCTATGGTTGCTGAAATTCCTCACAGGGAGGCCCTACCTAGTGAGGAGGGATGAATTGGGGTCCCACTTAACAAAGCGGTCTGCCCACAATCAGGCACAACAGCTGGGCTGCACTGAGGGGACCTGCTCCCAGGCCCCGGTGCAGGCAGGCTAGAGTCACCAGCTGGAACAGCAGAGATGGTGGCTGCCTCTCTCCCTGGGAACTCTGTTCATCTCAGGCTGTCTCCAGCCTGCTGCCACTGGCCAGCTGGAATTCCAAGCCGGTGGGTCTTACCTTGTGAGGTGTCATGGGAGTGGGGCCTGCAGAATAACATCACTTGGCTTTCTTGATTCAGCCCCCTTCCTAGGGGAATGCATAGATAGATACCCTGCCTTGCTGGACTTTCTGAGGCTGGAGTATGCAAAACTCCTGGGTCTTCCTGCATGTCTGAGTGAGCTAGTGAGTGTTTTCACCAAGACTTGCATATTTCTGTGCTTTGGACCCAAGGCCATGATGGCATGGGCTCACAAGGGGATCTTCTGATATGTGGGTTGCACAGATCCATACAAAAAGTATGCTTTCCCGGGCAGGGTTGCACAGTCACTTGTTGCCCTCCTTGGTTGAAGGTGGGGCCTCCCATTACTCTGTGACACTCCCCAGTGGGCCAATGCCCCACCCTGTTTTTCCTCACTCTCTCTGGGTAAAGCCGTCTATCTACTCAGCCCCAATGTGAGAATCTGGATACTTCAGTTGAAGGCACAGGATTCACTTGCTGTTTTTATTGCTCTTTGTGAGAGTTGCAGACTGAAGCTGCTTCTAAGAGGCCATCTTGGCCACAACCTCTAACTTATACTTTAATGAAGCTATTAGCCAAAAACATAACAGATTCAGATAAAAATTAAATAAATAAGTACACATGACAGCTGATATGGTTTGGCTGTGTCCCCACCATAATCTCATCTTGAATTGTAATTCCCACAATTACCATGTGTTATGGGAAGAACCCGGTGAGAGATGACTGAATTATGGGGGTGGAATTTTTCTGCACTATTCTTGTGATAGTGAATGAGTCTCACAAGATCTGAGCATTTAAAAGGGGAGTTTCCCTGCAAAAGCTCTTTCTCTTTGCCTGCTGTCATCCATGTAAGATGTGATTGCTCCTCCTTGCTTTCCACCATGATTGTGAGACCTCCCCAGCCACATGGAACTGTAAGTTCATTAAACCTCTCTTTCTTTTGTAAATTGCCCAGTCTTGGGTATGTCTTTATCAACAGTATGAAAACAAGTACAGTAAACTAATACAGTAAATTGGTACTAGTAGAGTGGGGCATTGCTTAAGAGATACCTGAAAATGTGAAAGTGACTTTGGAACTGGGTAACAGGCAGAGGTTTGAACAGTTTGGAGAGCTCAGAAGATAGAAAAATGTAGGAAAATTTGGAACTTCTAGAGATTTGTTGAATGGCTTTGACAAAAATGCCAACATTGATATGAGCATTAAGTTCCAGACTGAAGTGGTCTCAGATGGAGATGAGAAACTTGTTGGGAATGGGAGCAAATGTGACTCTTGTTATGTTTTAGCAAAGAGACTGGTGACATTTTGCCCCTACCCTCGAGATTTGGGAATATGAGTTAGGGTATCTAGCAGAAGAAATTTCTAAGCAGCAAAGCATTCATGATGTGACTTGGGTGTCTTTAAAGGCATTCAGTTTTACAATGGAAGCAGAGCATAAAAATTCAGAAAATTTGTAGCCTGACAATGAGATATAAAAGTAAATCCTGTTTCCTGAGGAGAAATTCAAGCTGGCTATAGGCATTTGCATAAGTAACAATTAGGTAAATGCTGTGTGCAGCCTAGGGACTTGCGGTCCTGTGTCACAGTCACTCCAGCCATGGCTTAAAGCAGCCAAGGTAGAGCTTGGGCCGTGAGTTCATAGGATGCAAGACTCAAGCCTTGGCAGCTTCCATGTGGTACTGAGCCTGCAAGTATACAGAAGTCAAGAATTAAGGTTTAGGAACCTCTGCCTAGATTTCAGAGGCTGTATGCAAATGCCTGGATGTCAAGGCAGAAGCTTACTGCAGGGGTGGGGCTCTCATGGAGAACCTCTGCTAGGACAGTATGGAAGGGAAATGTATGGTTGGAACCCCTACACAGAGTCTCTACTGGGGCACTGCCTAGTGGAACATTATAAAGACAGCCACCATCCTCCAGACCCCAGAATGTTAGATCCACCCACAGCTTGCACTGTGTACCTGGAAAAGCCACAAACACTCAACACCAGCCTGTGAAAGTAGCTGGGAGAGAGGCTGTACTCTGCAGAGCCACAGGGGCAGGGCTGCCCAAGACCATGGGTACCTACCTCTTGCATCAGCATGATCTGAACATGAGTCATGGAGTCAAAGGAGATCACTTTGGCTTTAAGATTTTACGGTCCTGCTGGATTGCCGACTTGCACGGGGCCTGTAGCCCGTTTCTTTTTGGCCAATTTCTCACATTTGGAATGGCTGTATTGACCCAATGCCTGTACTCTTATTGTATCTAGGAAGTAACTAACTTCCTTTTGATTTACAGGCTCATAGGCTGAAAAGACTTACCTTGTCTCACATGAGATGTTGGACTATGGACTTTTGAGTTAATTCGGAAATGCATTAAGAATTTGGAGTGCTGTTAGGAAGACATGATTGGTTTTGAAATGTAAAAAGGATGCTAGATTTTGGAGGGGCCAGTGACAGAATGATGTGGTTTGGCTGTGTCCCCACCCAAATCTCATCTTGAATTGTAACTCTCACAATTCACATGTGTCATGGGAGGAACTCAGTGGGAAGTAATTGAATTATGGAGGCGGATCTTTCCTGCACTGTTGTCATGATAGTGAATGAGTGTCATGAGATTTGATGATTTTAAAATCAGAAGTTTTCCTACAGAAGCTCCCTCTTTTTTGCCTGCTGCCATTTACCCAAGATGTGACTTGCTCCTCCTTGCCTTCTGCAGTGATTGTGAGGCCTTCCCAGCCACATGGAACTGTGAGTCCAGTTAAACCTCTTTTTCTTTGCAATTTACCCAGTCTCAGGCATGTCAGCATGTCTTTATCAGCAGCTTGAAAACTGACTAATATAACAACTGAAGCTAAAGAAAAACTTCTGGTTTATGCAAAAATGTGATATTACAATTAGAAATTTTTATATGAGAATTAATTTCCTGGGAAATAAGTGAGACACATATTTATATCTAAGAGTCAATGTATATGGACTGAAATCTTCATTGCAGAATTACTCCTAAGGGTAGAAAATTAGAAACAACCGAAATGTCCCAAACTGAAAAATTAAGTATATGGTTTACTCTGAATGACTTTCCAAGTTAGCCAAATAGTGAGGTTTGAAGGTCGATTTTCCAAGAGTATCTCCACTTCTGATACAAGTTGAAAGTTCAGGAAATTCCCAAAATTACTCCTGATTTTCGTAATTCATTACATTGAATCACAGAACTCACTGAAAGCTATTATAATCATGATTGCAGTTTATTACAAAGAAAATTTACAGATTGAAATGAGCCAAAGGAAGAGATGCACAGGATAAAGTCTGTGAAGGTTACAAACATGAAGCTTTTGTTGTCCTCAGAGTGTGTTACTTTCCTGTTATTGATCTGTGACAATGGGCATTGAGGATTGTCACCCAGGGAATTCCACCTGAACATCAGTATTCAGCCTTCAGGTTGACTAATACAGCATGACCCAAAGTCCAAACCCTAAATCACATGGTTGATTTTTCGAGATGTGAGCAATACTTACCCTATTATAATAGGTATAGGGTTAGCTGCACCTGAAGCAAAGATACTCCTATTATGTGTGATGTAGATTACCTCCCAGAAGCCAAGGACAAAGTACAGACAGAGCTCTTTTTATGAAGGTCAAATTCTGTGCATTATATACAGTGACATATTAGGTAAGTAAGTAGCAAAAAGTTAAATATGGAATAATTTCTAAACACTTGAAAAGGTCTAGTAGGAAAACATGGAAAAAAAAGAAATGTGATTTTTTTTTCCATGATGGGCTTGAGAAATATCTTTTCTTTTTATCATTTTAATTTTTATTTTACATTATTCTAACAGCAAATATTTTGCTTTGATTATTTCAAAATAAAAATATGTGAGTAATATGAAATAATGAAAGTCCTTTGCATAAGGTGTTCAGTTTTACTATTATTAGTTTAAATACCAGTTTTCACCACCCTACTATGAGCTCCTTGAGAGCAAGAGCAATGTCAAATTCATGTCAGTGTTCCTGTTACCTGACATGCCCCCAAAGCCAAAAGTTACTGAATAGCATTTTATTAGAAAGCGAAGGGGTTAAGAGCATGAACTTCGAATCTGGACTACCTGAATTTAATTCAGCTCTGCCAGTTACAAACTGTGTAACTTTGGTGCAAGTTTCTTTATCTCTCTGAGCCTTGAGATTCTCATATATGAAACGTGTATAATAACAATATCCACCTCACAGGACTGTTGTAAAAATTACATGTGCTGGTATATGTGAATTATACGGAACAATGCTGGAACATTGGAAGTGTCCAATAAATGCTTGCTACAAGTAGTGGAGGAATGAAAGCTCTGTAATCCCTGTAAAAGTCTCCTTCTCACAAATATTCCATTTGTCTTCCTGGTTTCCTAAAATTTCCATACTAATTTTTTATGATAATGAAGTATTACACTGGAACGATCCTCACCTGAGAATACTTTGTGCATCCAAGTTGTGGGGAAATGCTATATAACATGAGAAATTGTAATGACAGGAAAGGGAGTGCAATTTGCACACCTGGGAGCCTTCACTGGGAGCTTTTAAGTGAAGTATCACAGTGAAGGTGTTGGGTTCTGGAGGGAAACAAAGCTACTGGGAGAATCCACCAAATGGATTTAGTAATTGGGCAACAAATAAAAGGGAATCAAAATCAAAATTGACCCATTTTATAATATCACCTAGAATCAGCTCCTGGAATTAATTTTTTTTTTCTTTTTCTTTCTTTTCTTTCTTTTTTTTTTTTTTTTTGAGATAGAGTCTCACTCTGTCACTCAGGCTGGAGTACAGTGGCACAATCTCGGCTCACTGCAATCTCCACCTCCTGGGTTCAAGCAATTCTCCTGCCTCAGCCTCCCGAGTAGCTGGGACTATAGGCGCATGCTGCCATGCCCAGCTAATTTTTGTATTTTAGTAGAGATGGGCTTTCACTGTGTTTCCCAGTCTGGTCACAAACTCCTGAGCTCAGGCAATCTGCCCGCTTTGGCCTCCCAAAGTGCTGGGATGACAGGCGTGAGCCACTGCGCCTGGCTGGAATTAATTTTCAAACTAAAAATATTATGTGGGCTCTAACAAGCTGAACATCTTAATTTTAGATTTGCCACAAAACTCACATTAATTATTCCTCTCATGTGCTTTGAAATATTGGAATTGCTGTCATAAAGAACCCCTAATCTTCAACACCCCAAATAATCTGACTTACAACTTAATTTGTCTCAATAAACATTTATTCACGAAGAAGTGAAGTTAGTCTCTTGTGACATACTTGGATAAATAAGTCATGGTTTCTGTTCTGATTCTTACTTTAAAAACACAGCTGTATTCTATTTGAAGCTATATTATTTTAGATTGGTAAATTTCAGTTGCCATAGCAAAAGCTGTAGCAATCTTTTGGTCTTCTTTAAAGGCCAGTAGATTCAAAGTGGGTGTATATATGACAGCAGACATTCTTGATGTTGAGGTGCTGGTTTTAAAACATGAAGAATTAGAAAGAGAGGGTATCCAAATAAATATTATCTCCCTCTTTCCCAAATCTAGAATATTATCCCCACTTTCAACAGTTTTTAAACTTGTTGCATTTAAAGGTAGAAATTGGTATAAAGCATGGATGCTAAAAAGGCCTACAAAATTCTTCAATTATTTTCAATCAAATGCACTGATATTATGTTCCTTATGCCATTTCATTACATTAGTTCATCATTTTAGACTAAATTAGATATTTTAGTTCAAATATTGATTTTAAACAAATGCTAAATCAATTTTATGCATGTATAATGCAGCATTTTTTGAGCATCTAAAATGTACAAAGAACATTAGCCTTTTTTTGCAAACAGCACTTTGATAGGACCAACAAGTATGTATGCACATTGCTCAGTAACATATCAATACACTTAGTTGTGTTTGCAGCAGAGAAAGAGTTTGATGATTACGGGACACCAAGTGAAGAGTTAGGAGGAAACCCTCAAATTCATCTCCCTGAAGAGTTTTGAGCTAGGGTTTTAAAGGGGATTGTGGAGGATAAGGGGCTAGAAAATTAAGGTCATTGATTTGTCATGGTAAGGAGTATTAAATCACCAGGATGTGGAAACTGAATTCTTTGGTAAGTCAGCTTCTCGTGTGGTCCTTCAGACAGCTGCTGTCAGTAGTTTCATTGATATGCAGGACCTAGAAGAATGTCTTAAATAGAAAATTCAACGTTTCAAAACATTCAAGTTGTTGTCTATAGAGCAGATGGGGCGGGGGTTGCTATAATCCTGTGACAGAGTCTACATGATAGGCAGCAAACTTGAGGAGCAGGTCAGAGAGCAACTAACCTAATGATTAATGCTGAATATACTGCCAGCTTGGTTTATTTTTTCTCCCTCTCCCTTTTTACCTGATTAATTTTATAAAGTTTATAGGGATAATTTTAGCACCAGAATTTAAGAACTACAAAAAGTAATGTGATTAAGATATAGTCATAACATCAAGATAAAAATAGATTAGTAATTGACTGACTGTATGACAAATATAGTTTGATAACAAAAACATGCCCTTGGTAGAGTTAAGTAAGAGGAGGGAATCATAAACTATAGGTCCACCTGAAACCCACCCATTTTTCCAGCAAGCTAGATGTCCACAGAAGTGAAGCTTGAGAAACTTGTACAATAAGACATACCTGCTTCCTGTTGGTTAATCCCTTTTTCTTGCACTTCCTGTTTTCCTCCCCTGTTTTAAAAACCCCTAACTTTAGTTGGGCATGAAGGACGATGAACAAATTTGAGGCTTATCTCTTGTTTCCACGGCTGACATCACCCATAATAAGGCCTTCTTTCCTTGCGATACTTTTTGTCTCAGTAATTGTCTTTCTCTGCAGTGAACAACAGGATCAGATCAAATTCCTGGCATTTGGTAACAACACCAGACTCTGCGACTGTACCTCTTTCACTCTGTTCCATGCTTTATATGTACAATTCTTACTAAAATAATTACAGTGACATTAACAAGTCATGCTCTTGCAACTCCGTGCCTTTGTAAAAGCTGCTCTTTCTTCTTGGAAGATCTATTTCCTTATACTTTCTTCACTTGTTTCGACTTTTATTAATTCTTTGAGACTTGGTTTTGGTTTTATGTCTTGGGGAAGCATTTTCTGAAAATTCCAAACTGTGATACCTGCTCCTTTGATGTGCTTCCAATATCTTTTGTTCTTTTCTGTACCCAGGAAACATCAAACTTTTTTTATGAGTCAACTTAACATTTCTTTCTCCTAAACTTGAAAGTAACCTGAAACTAGGTTCTGATCCTTAATGCAACGCTATGTGTCCTCAGTAACAGAATACCCAGTGCCTTATATCTAATCAAAGTTTGCTTATCAAATAAATTTACCAATGACTTGGGAAAGCAAGGAATAAAGTTTACAGGAAGTTCAGGAAGATTTTATTTAACCATTTGATAATTAGTCTGTTCCTACCAACTATGAAGTTAAACCCTGTGCTAAATAGTAAGGTGCTAAACAGAGAAGACTTAACAGACTCTATTGTTAAAAAAAAAAAAAAAAACCATTTAGAGAGACAATAAACAGTTAGAAGCCAAGGTGTTTCAGTCAGGGTAAAGAGTGAAGAGTGCTCTTTTAGACGAAGACACTAGGGGCTACTTCACCAGAAATGAAATAATTCAGCTGGTGAGTAAGATAGTTGGAGAATTCTCCTTGGAGGAATTTTCTTCCAGTCTAGGTCCTATGGGTGAAGGTAGTGATGGTGAAGTCATGTAATTGGATAACAAACACAGAATGAGAAAAAGATTTATGGCTGAGAAAGCTGATTAGTTCATATTGAGTCTGAGATGAATCTGAGACATGAAGATGGAGGGTTTGAGACAGCATGAGGTTCTGGTAGGTTATGTCTGGGTTGGGATTCAAATTTTAAATCTTAGGCATTTTCTTTTTAAAAAGGAATACAAAATTAGCAACAAAAGGAAATACTTTATTTTTCTTAGAAAAAATATCACAACAAAATACACATTTTTAAAAAGTTCACAAACACCAAAAACATTATAAATTATTCTGGAAAAATAGTATCAATTTTACTTTTTTAAATTAACTGCCAGCCATAGATCTATAATGCTTTTTTCTTTGACTCTTTTTTACTTCGTGTTCCTTGCTTGCCACTTCATAAGATAAACATATTTTAACACCATTTTCTATAGAGGAAAGGAAAGATAAATCCATCTTGCTTCCATCATAGTTGATTTTTTAAAATAATAGGTTAGGTTAGGTTAGAAAAGCTACTTCCACCTTTACATGCCCTTACTGATAATGTCATGTCTTTAATTTTCTTTCTGGGTGTTTACAAACAGGCACTGCTTCATGTTAGTGTATTAGTCTGTTCTTACATTGCTGATAAAGACTTACCCAAGACTGGGTAATTTACAAAGAAAAGATGTTTAATGGACTCACAATTCCACATGGCTGAAGAGGACTCACAATCATGGCAGAAGGAGAAAGACATGTTTTACATGGTAGCAGGCAAGAGAGAGAATGAGGGCTAAGTGAAAAGGGTTTCCTGTTATGAAACCATCAGATCTCATGAGAGTTATTCACTACCATGAGAACAGTAAGGGGGAAACTGCCCATGATTCAATTTTCTTCCACTCACCAGGTCCCTCCCACAACATGTGGGAATTATGGGAGCTACAATTCAATATGAAATTTGAGTAGGGACACAGCCAAACCATATCAGTTGGGAACACTGGCTTGGCATAGACCCTAGTCTGCCCATCCATTTCCTCAGCATTGTTTCTCTCTCTACCCCACTCTCACCCTACTCCAACCACATTTTTTTTTATGGTGAGCAAAGCATTCCTGAAGCCTGGATTTTCGTGCTGCCAAAGCAAGGAGTGGAGAAATAGCTCATTCAATCCTTTCTGGAGACAAAAATGGGGTCCAGATGCACAAGGAGGTCATGAGAACAGGTTGCTGTGTGGGGAGGGATGGGTGAAAAAGTCATTCTGCCAACCGTCGTCCTCATCTGCAGCTCCAGGATTGCCACCAAAACAAAGAAAATTTTCCCAGGCTGGGGCATCTCTCTCACTCTCTACCCCTGATGGGATCTTCTTTTCTCTTTTTTTTTTGTCCCAGGGAACACTCAGAGCTTGAGAAGGAAGCCTTTGTGACTGAGCTATTCTGCATCTTAAGCGTCTTTAGCTACATAGTAAATATCCCTGTGGGTTCTGAAACATAGAAAATAAAGTACTTATTTCCTGTGGCACACCCAATGATTCTGCCATGGAAGAAGTGACAATCTCATTCAGAGAATTCATTTACATGTCTATTTACACACAAAATAACCCATTACGATTTTGTCCAGGCAACAAATCATAAATATTGATTGTAATCAATGCTATAGAAAGAAAGAAGATATCATTTCAATTTTGGGTGGACCCAAAAGTTTTGGAACTTTAATAAAGTCTAGATCCACAAATAGAATGTATGTAAATTTATGTAGGAGAAAAACATTCCAAGTGTAATAAACAGTGAGCAAAAACAATGAAAGCAGGAATCTGGTGTAAGATATCATTAATTTTAAATAACTACAAATAATTTATGGAAGTTATAAAAGCAACAACACAAAATGCTGGCTTTGTGGATATTGCCAATGTTTATGAAGAAGTAGTATACTATCCTACAATCATATGTGAAATAGAGGTTATTAAACTTTCATCTTCAGGTCAAATAAAAACAAAGAGAATGACTCCCTCTTCCAGCGGGTCAATCCAACAGACTGAATTTATAGAAGCAGAAGAAAAAAAGAACAAAATGGAGCTCCTCTGTAATAAATCTACCTTGACTATTTTGGCTGTGAAAAGTTATTACTGTTTGTGGAGGATAGGATTTGTAGCTGTTATCCCAGGACATTATACAAAAGAAAGACACATCCCTTTTGGGGCCTGCAATGGAAATGAAGTAGAAAAAAAAAATGCTTTTGCTTTCTGGCTGCCTAGCTAAATTGCAAAATAAAAACTGGAACATTAACTCCTTATATGCAATTCACAAATAGTGCGCCTAATGATATGAATTTTCACATTTAGTACAATTATACTAAAAGGGAAATAATACCTATTGAAGTGTATAATGCTATGTTTTCACAAAATATAATTTTCCACCAGAAAACTAAAAATCTATACAATTTTTTGGGCAAGGTGCTAGAAAAAGCAGAGAAAGTGTCAGTATAGCTCTGTTTCCCAATCTCTTCCAAATTATTCAAATTCTATCAAATGATTTACAACCTAATCATCAAGATTCACTTTTCTATCAGGCACGGTGGCTGACACCTGTAATCCCAGCACTCTGGGGACCCAAGGCAGGTGGATCACCTGAGGTCAGGAGTTTGAGACCAGTCTGGCCAACATGATGAAACCTCATCTCTACTAAAAATACAAAAAACTAGCTGAGCATGGTGGCATGGTCCTGTAATCCTGGCTACTTGGGAGGCTAAAGCAGGAGAATCACTTGAATCTAGGAGATGGAGGTTTCAGTGAGCCAAGATTAGTGCCACTACACTCCAGTCTGGGCAACAAGAGTGAAACTCTGTCTAAAATTCAAAAAAAGAAAAGACTCACTTCTCGTTCCCCATTCATCAGCTTGAAATCTATGTATGCTTAAGTAGAAATTTAATCTATTTCAAAGGGAAAGAAACTTATCTGTGCCCTATTAAAACTTATAAAGCTTCTTTCCCTGTGTGAAAATTTCAAATATGGTTTGTTTCGCAGCTTAATTTTACTCACCTATGAAAATCAGACTACTATTACTTTTTCTTCTCTTCTTCTCTATTTCCTATTCCTATACCTTGCATAAGAGAAAAGAAGTCTGTACATGTGTCTTATATACTTTATTAACAATTTTGCTTTTCAAGTACACATATTGTAACCAAACTCATATCTGGGACACTAGTCACTGGAAAGCCAAAACACAAGAGAAAAACTTTGGTGAAAAGTAAAGTTAGTATTTGTATTAGTCCATTTTCATACTGCTGTGAAGAAATACCCGAGACTGGGTTATTAATAAAGAAAAAGAGGTTTAATGGATTCACTGTTTCATATGGCTGGGGAGGCCTCACTATCATGGCAGAAGGCAAAAGAGGAGGAAAGCGACGTCTCACATGGTGGCAGACAAGAGAACATGTGCAGGGAAACTGCCCTTTATAAAACCATTAGATCTCATGAGACTCATTTACTATCACAAGAACAGGACAGAAAAAACCCACCCTCATGATTCAATTACCTCCCACAAGGTCCCTCCCATGACACATGGAGATTATGGGAGCTATAATTCAAGGTAAGATTTGGGTGGGGACAGAGCGAAACCTTATCATTTGACCCCTGGCCCTCCCAAATCTCATGTCCTCACATTTCAAAGTCAATCATGTCTTCCCAATAGTCCCCTGAAGTCTTAACTCATTTCAGCATTAACCCAAATGTCCATAGTCCACGGTCCACAGTCTCATCTGAGACAATGCAAGTCCCTTCTGCCTAAAAGCCTGTAAAATCAAAAACAGGGTAGCTACTTCCTAGATACAATGGGGGTACAAGCATTGGGTAAATACACTGTATTAATCAGGATTCTCTAGAGGGACAGAAATAATAAGATATATATTACATATATACACATATATATATTTACATGCATATATATATTTATCTATGTATATATCCTATTCTTCTATCATTATAAGGCCACAATTATGCCTAACATAATACAACTATCTACAACTGGAAATGCAGTTTATATATATAAGCTGGAAATATATATATATATATCCTAATATATATATAGGAGTTTATTAAGGAGTATGAGCTCACACAATCACAAGGTCCCACAATAGACCATCTGCAAGCTGAGGAGCAAGGAAGCCAGTTCGAGTACCAATGCTGAAGAATTTGGAGTCCAATGTTTGAAGGCAGGAAGCATCCAGCATGGGAGAAAGATGTAGGCTGGGAGGCTAAGCCAGTCTAGTGTTTTCACATTTTTCTGCCTGCTTTATATTGTGGCTGAGCTGGCAGCTGATTAGATGGTGCCCACCCAGATTAGGGGTGGGTCTACCTTTCCCAACTCACTGACTCAAATGTTAATCACCTTTGACAACACCCTCACAGGGACATCCAGGATCAATACTTTGTATCATTCAATCCAATCAATTTGGCACTGAGTATCAAACATCACAAGTCCACCCCTTGTCAACTTGAACCCATACACATCTCCTGAGATCATACATAATCTTCAAATAAAGACAATAATAAGGTCATAATTATGCCTAAGATGATACAACTATCCTTTGTAAAACTGGAAATGTACCAATCCCAACCAAAATGCTATCACACAAAGTTAACAATACTTAATTGCTGATATGAAGTCAATAAATCTTATGTCACATGATAAAATGAAAAGGAAATAAAATGAAGATATTTTCTTAGTACAAGTGTATACATGCACGAATATGTTTTTAACAAAAGAAGGAGGAAATACTCATGACAATTATAATCCTTGTTTCTGCAACTGGTCACATGGTCATAGCTAGTATATATGAATACCTTTTTCTACTACCCATTCTGTATTCCCTTTGCTTTCAGCAAGAACCCACACAGGTTGTGGGGTTTGTTTTCTGTTTTTTTGTTTGTTTGTTTTTGTTTTGAATGAAAGAAAGAAGCTTTTTGGACAGTTCCACATGGCTGGGGAGGCCTCAAAATCATGGCAGAAGGTGAAAGGCATGTCTCACATGGCAGCAGACAAGAGAAGAAAGTTTCTGCAGGGAGACTCCCATTTTTAAAACCATCAGATCTCATAAGACTTATTCACTATCACAAGAACAGCACAGAAAAGAAAGGCTGCCCCCATTATTTGATTACCCCCAATCAGGTCCCTCTCACAACACATGGGAATTCAATATGAGATTTGGGTGGGGACACAGCCAAACCATATCATATACCCATTCCAAATAGGAGAAATTGGTCAAAATGAAGGGGCTACAGGCCCCATACCAGTCCAAAATCCAGTGGGACAGTCAAATCTTAAAGCCAAAGTGATCTCCTTTGACTCCATGTCTCACATCCAGGTCATGCTGATGCAAGACGTGGGTTCTCATGGTCTTGGGCAGTTCCACCCCCTTGGCTTTGCAATGTACAGCCTCCCTCTCAGCTGCTTTCAAGGTCTGGTGATGGGTGTCTACAATACTTCCAGGCACACAGTGCAAGCTGTGGGTGGATCTACCATTCTACAGTCTGGAGGACAGTGGCCCTCTCCTCATAGCTCCACTAGGCAGTGCCCCAGTGGAGAGTCTCTGTGGGGCTCCCACCCCACATGTCCCTTCCACACTGCCCTAGCAGAGGTTTCCATGAGGGCCCTGCCCCTGCAGAAAACTTCTGCTGGACATCCAGGCATTTCCATATATTCTCTGAAGTCTAGATGGAGGTTTCCAAACTTCAATTCTTGACTTCTGTGCATCTGCAGGCTCAACACCACATGGAAACTGCCAAGGGTTGGGGCTTTCATCCTCTGAAGCCATCCTCTGAAGGGTCAAAGGTGTACCTTGGCCCCTTTTAGCCAAGTCTGGAGCAGCTGAGACACAGGGAACCAAGTCACTGGGCTTCACACAGCAGGGAGACCCTGGTCCAATCCATAAAACCACTTTTTCCTCCTAAGTCTCTGGGCCTGTGATGGTAGGGGCTGCCACAAAGTTCTCTGACATCCCCTGGAGACCTTTTCCCCATTGTCTTGGTGATTAACATTTGGCTCCTCATTACTTATGCAAATTTCTGCAGCTGGCTTGAATTTCTTCCCAGATAATGGATTTTTCTTTTCTACTGCATCATCAGGCCACATATTTTTCAAACTTTCATGCTCTACTTCCTCTTGAACACTTTGCTGCTTAGAAATTTCTTTTACAAGATACCTGAAATCATCTCTCTCAAGTTCAAAGCTTCACAAATTCCTAGGGCAGCAGCAAAATGCCACCAGTCTCTTTGCATAGCAAGAGTAACCTTTACTCCAGTTCCCAACAAGTTCCTCATCTCTGTCTGACACCACCTCAGCCTGGACTTTATTGTCCATATCACTATCAGCATTTTGGGCAAATCCATTGAACAAATTTCTATGAAATTTCAAACTTTCCCACATTTTTCTTTCTTTTTCTGAGCCCTTCAAATTCTTTCAACCTCTACATGTTATCCAGTTCCAAAGTTGCTTCCACATTTTCAGGTATCCTTAGTAAGAGTACCCAACTCTACTGGTACCAGTTTACTATATTAGTGTATTTTCACACTGCTATGAAGAAATACCTGAGGCTCGCTAATTTATAAAGAAAAAAGGTTTAATGGATTCACAGTTTCACATGGCTGGGGAGGCCTCACAATCGTGACAGAAGGCAAAGGAGGAGCAAAGTCATGTCTTACCTGGCAACAGGCAGGAGAGCATGTGCAGGGAAACTGCCCTTTATAAAACCATCAGATCTCATGAGATTTATTCACTATCATGAGAACAGCACAGGAAAACCTGCCCCCATGATTTTATTACCACCCACCAGGTTCCTCCCATGACATGTGGAGATTATAGGAGTCACAATTCAAGATGAGATTTGGCGGGGACACAGCCAAATCATATCAGTATTTTTTGGCAAACCAGCAACCTGGGGAGGGGCTAGGAATCTCTGTTCAGAGATTGCATCTCCAAGTTGTGTCTCTGGTTAAGGAGTTTTTAAGGAAAACTAGGAGAGTACAAATGATGATCAAAGCATTCTTGTGAAATGTGTGCTGTCTCAAGTTGGCAGTTAATCATTGCTTTCTTAGTTATTGTTTTGTGGCCTTCTGCAGTCACTATCTGGCTATTCTTTATTCTTATCAGGCCAGTCAGCCCATTCTCAGAGTTGCTGGCTAGGATATTTTCTTTTATCTCCATTGAAGGTCCTGTCTTCCTGAGGCTGTTTATAATGAATAATTTACAAACTTAATCAAAGTAATAACTATATCCAAGCAAATAAGCTTTTCTCTAACATAGAGTCAGTACTGTTACAATATAAATATCAGTATTTTATATGTTAACTTTTCTAATGGTTGCTTTTTGCCAGAAGAATGCTTAAATAGTATTTCTTGAATATAAAATTTCTTCTATGATCACTTATTAGGCCTTTGCTATGTCAAATATTTACTAAATATAGTTCACAGATTATTTTGTTAATTCTCACAAAAAAAAAATCCACAAAAACCAAATGAGCTGGATACTGCTATTATCTGCTTTTTCTAAGGAACTGAGGAATAGAGAGATTTGTTATTTGAAGCCCAGGTAATCTGACTCCAGAGCCTGTGTTCTTAAATACTATATTATCCTCACTCATATATTATGGTAGTATGCACAGAGCTCTTAGTAAAAGCCCAATAAAGTTGAATTGAAATTCTAAGATGACTGAGGACCCTTTTATTCTGGAAACTTAGTTCTTTATAGGTAAACAAGAAAAAATACTTAGTTTGTAAATTAAATCACAGGCATCATTCACTTCTCTGAGTAGCACCAGGATTTATCTAACCAATATTCACTGAGTGCCCACTGGATGCAAATCATACACTATTAAGGAATGTTTAATTCTTATGATAACTGGAAAAAAAGTCTGAGTTATTTCAGAAGTTTCCTTATTTTCATGCAAAAATTTGACCTTAAGTGGATATGTGTACTTTTCTGAGTGCTTTTCAAGGCTGGCATTAGAGTGTCCAAGAATTAATGAGTTCCCCCAAAAAATTAATAACTACTGTCCTGGATACAAAAGACAAGAAAGATGGGTTTTGGACAAGAACGCTTAGCTCTAGATTAGAAGAGTCCTCTCAAAACACATGTCCAGATCCAGCTTATTCATATCCAGTGTTCGATCTGTGGTGGGAGACTCAAACTGTATAGTGTTGTGAAGTGTGACTTTGTTCAGATCCCTTTGCACAAATGAGGATTCCAAAGACGGAAAGCAAGCACCTCTCTAACTCTTTCCACTGTGAAGCTTCATCTAGCTTTAAAACTACATCCCCAGGAATGCTAAAGTGATAGGAGAACCAGTGATATCAGCAGAGTTAGGATTAATAATAGCATTTTTTTATTGTATATTTGTACTTGCAATAGAAATTTGTTCAAGATATTGTGGAAAAATTAAAAATAAAATTCCCTGTGGACTCAGAAAATCCTTTCCACAAATGTAGGAAAAATTATTTTATTATTGAATAAACATTAAATTAGACTGAGATATACATCACAGGTATATCTACTAGTAATAAGATGATAAAGACAGAAATAAATCTCATCCTTTTTATACTATCAAAAATATATAATCCATTATGTACAGGTTCTCAAGAATAATGATAATTTGCCTTCTTGGAAGATGACATTGCAACATCGCTTGTTATACATTTTTTCATAGTTCATCCCATATTTGCCTGGTAACGGAGTAACCAGCTGGGCTAGTTAATTGCTTTACTCTGAAGAAATAGGAAAACTTCTGTATCTTTCTGACAAGTAGATGGTTACAGCTTGGAGAAGGCCTTTAGGCTAAAATTCCGAGGATAGGTAGATAGGGACTCTAGCATCCATGACATTTACATTTCAAAGAGATAGCTCCTAGGCTCTTAAGAGAAACATTCCTGGGTTGTCACACTAGCTTATTCACCCTTTAAAAAGATTTACATACATATCCTAGGGATAGAGAGGTTTTGCAGGCATTTTACAGCTCAAGAAAATGCTCTAAGAAAGGAAGAAGAAAAGAGATTTTTTTGACTTTGGGCACCAGGGAAATTTCTTCAAAAAAATTTAATTTACACTTACAAGGGTAAAATAATTCCTTTCCAGAATTACAATATTAAGGAAAATATGAGGGTATTGGCTTCACATATGAACTATAATATTTTTTCCCATCCCTTGAGATGACAAATTTAAGGGATAATGAGTTCAGTATATGTTTCTGGTCCTGTTATCCAAAAAGTATATTCAGAAACAGAAATGTATGTAAAGGAGTTATGTAAAGGAGTTTAATGGGGAATCCTTAGGATCAACACTTCTGGGAGAGTGATGGAAGCAGGATTCACAAGGAAGAGGTTGTTAAGTAATCAGCTTTGTTGCAGAGAAGGCCCCCTGCATACATGGAGGCAAAGTGGCTGGATCTTTATAAGGAGGCTTAAGTTTACTAATTTTATGTTGACTCCCCCTGGGAAGGAGGTATAACCTTGGAAGAAGTGGTTCTCTTCAGAAAAGGGCAATTCCTAAAGAGGGACTCAGTCACCAAGCATTTGAGGAAATAAGTGTTTTTGTTCCAGAGATGGTGGGGATTGGCATACCACACCATGCACTACAGTGTGTGACATTTTCTGAGATTTAAATTCTACTATAAGTCAATATCATTCTTATAATTATATATTGTATGACTCATGTGGGTAAATCATATTTAATAAAATAATTATTGGAGGATTCGTAGATAGTCTCAATCAGTGAATTTAAGGAATACATGTAGAACAATATGATTGGGCTATTGGAAAAGCAGGTGGCCTAGATTCAATTCTTAAGTCTCCATTTTTTAAAAACGATGTCTCTTTCCCTTCTCCTGTCCCTTCTCAGGAAGTCTGTGAGGATTAGCCTAGACATTTGCAAATCTCCATTGAAGAAAATCTGTCATTCTCAGTGATCAGAGTGAACATTATCAGGATTAAAACTACAGCTTGTGTGGTTATTAAGGAATTTAAAAATAATAAAGCATTACACTTGACAAATAGTAACATATACCTTAATTATGTAGTTTGCTAATTCTATCTCTTATGTTGGTTTGTAAAAAAAATTAAAAAACAAAGCAAAACAAAAACTCAGGACTGCCAAACTTCTTTTGCAAAAGGGAAGCTTAACCTGGAAGCTGAGTCATGCAATGCCCTCTTCCAAATAAATGTTGTTACTAGCATTATGGATTAGCCAGATCCTCATGGGAAGGTAAAAGGTCACAGTGTTAGAAGTAAGAGCTTAGAATCATAAAGAAAACGAGCACTCAAACAAAAGATTTCTCAGCAAGGCAAATTTACTTCTGCAGAAGGGTGCAGCTTGCTCCAGTCACAAATGCAAGAGCACACCGAGCGGGGTATGGCAGGGGATTTTATCCCTAATGCAGTTCCTAGCACTTCTGTGTCCTTTCCCCATTGGCTGGGGTTGGACCTCACAATCTAAGCTAACTCGTATTGGCTAAGGTTTAAAATTGAATAGGGTATATTAGGCAGGAGGAAGAGGGACTGTCTGTTACTAGATGGGAAGGCATTATCTGGACTTGTCTGGGAGTGGCAAAGGTGGGAAGGTTGTTTACAGAACAGGTAGCTAGGAGACAAAGGAGTACAAGGAAGTTGGTCTTAAGAAACAAAGAACAGGGAACTAAAGCTTTTTGAGAAGAATTTATCATCTCTGACAATTTCCCCCTCTTGATTTTATAGTTTTTCCTCTTTAAAACACCTTGACATATCTAGGCTCTGTTGTTCTTCTTGGATGTCAGGAGGGAAGAGATTATCTGAATAAGGCAGGGGTAAACTAAGGGAGGTTTTGGTGAGAGCTGTTTCTATAAGTCTTTGCACTAAACCATGAATACAGGGTATGATACAGCATCTTACAAGAATGAGCACAGCTATAACGATTATAAGGGAGGTGAATATTGAGGTCATAATTCCTTTCCATTTCCTGAACCATTTATCCATGAGGCTTGTAAAAGGGTCATCTATTCCAGAATTTTTAGCTAGCTCATTTGATAAGGAGGTAAGGCCTTATAAGGCTTTTGTTATTGCTCCACCAGGGGCGATATTATTAGGAATAAAAGTACAATATTGGACTCCAATTATGACATAAACCCTGTTTCAGCTAATTTTATGTCAAGGGCCATTCTATTTTCCCAGGCCATTTGGCTGGTAGGGCCTAATTGTTCAGCTATTCCTTTAATTGAATCTTTAGTAAAATTAAGAAAGCATTGTTGATTATAATAGATATAATTGATCTAAGTTGTATTCTTGTTTATAGTTGACCACCAGAACAATATAGACTCGAATCCTACAGCTATTTGATTTCGGGCTTTGAATTCATCTGGTACCCCTCGTGGTACTCTAATAGCATCTATATAAACATGAGGATCAAAGGATCCATGAGGGACATCTCTCTTTTTACGATATTCTGTCTTCAACTTTCTTGGTTGATGAAATGCCAAGGTGAAAGGGATAGCCAATTGAATTAGAGCACAAGTGCCACTCCAGTTACTTGGCAGAGTACCCAGCAATAGTCCCCTGCAATAACACCACACACCTGCTTGGGAATGAACAAAGGCAGACTTATTGGTAAGCTCTTGAAAAGGCTTGGTTTCACTGCACCCTGTTAGATCTCCAAGGAATGCTAACTTTTCCCCCTACCGTGAAAGGCACAAGAGGAAATTAACATCAGGGACTGGAGACTGGATGGCAGTTGGGGTCAGACCCACAGGGCTTTTGACTTCAGAGAACAGCAGTGAAAGTGTCTTGCATGACTCATTACCCCAGGCTGTGGGATTCTGGAAGAGAGCTACCATACAGCTCATGCCTCATTGGTCAGCTGACCATCCAAATGGGAATGGCACAATTTGAGTTTCTGGCCTATCTGTCACACAAGTTTCACAGTCGCTTTTATTTAGCATGTGGATAGAATATTTAATCCATTCCAACCAGGCTTTTGCATCTTCATATCCTATTTCAGTAGCTAGAATTTGCTTTAAATCTTTAACTTCCACAATGGCTGGTTTTATCATTGGGTATGAAGCAAGAAAAGGTTTGGTTAGAGGAGGGTTTAGGAGAGGGAGAAGTGGGTGAAGGAGGTGGAGGAGTGATGAAGTGCATTTCAAAATAGTCTATAGGGTCTGTCCCTGAGAATTTTGCTTCTGTACCGTAAAAACGGCTCAAGGAAGGGTAAGAACCTTGGGAAGCTGGGATAGTAATGGAAATTTGTACAGGATTACACTGGTTATATTGGCAATTGGAAGGAGTACTCCCTTTAGTAAAATAAATGTATGGTTTTAGAAATATACAACTACTCATTGGGGTCATCCATCCTTGGTTTTTGGTGGTCCATAGAACATTAGACCATCTACGGCAGAGATGCTGATGCGCTGCTTTAGGAGGGCAAGATTCCCAATTAACGGAATCTCTGTTAAAATCTTTCCGGACCAACTGATACCGGTAATGGATTTCCAGTCTGAGGAGAACCTGGAAAGACAAAGATACTTTTCTGAAGTAGAGAGTTTTCTTTGACCTGACAGATCTCCACAGGTTATAGCAAGACAAGCATCAAAGGTGATAGTTCGAGGTGAGCTAGACTTAGTAACATGAATGATAAGATGTGGGTAGCTGGGGGAAAGAGGAAAAGGAGGAAGAGGCAGATTAAGCTTTTCTCTTTAACCTTAGGTGGGGGTAAGTCCTGGAATGACAGTCCATGACTTTGGAGAGTGTAAAGCCTTTTTGACTTGGATATGATGGGTCCATCCTCTCTCAGTGGTCTGGACTGCTGTCTCAGTTGTGAGGAGCACCAGGTAAGGTCCTTCCCAAGTGGGTTTCCCTCTTTCCAACTTCTGATAAGGATGTGATCTCCGTGCTGATGTTGATTAACTGGGAATTCAAGGCATGGAGTTTGTGCTAGGAGGCCTTGAATCCTGAGGGAGGAAAGGGTAGAAGATAGACCTAATACATAGTTTCCAAGAAACTGATCTTTTGTTTCAAATGTAGGAAGATCAGTAGTAGAATGTAGATAAGGCAATCCATAAAGCATCTCATAAGAGGATAAGCCCATCAACAGGGCAATATACCTTTCTACTTTCCCTGATAAGGGCGGATGCTGTGGCGTGTGGTATTCCCATTTTCTTTGGGGTTTGTTTGTTGTTGTTTTTCTGCACACTATGCAACTATCTGTAACTTGTATAGCAAGGGTATAAATTCCTATGCATCCATAAACTCTAAGGACTGCATCACACGTAGCTTGGGGGACCCAGCAAATTCCTTGATATAGCTGTAACAATATATCTCCCATGAGGGGCTTAGGCAGCATTTCTCTCTTGTCTGGTAGTACCCATTTTCCCTTGTGGCTTTCTTTGGCTCCTATTTCTTTTAGCTTTCATTGCTCTATGGGGGAGAAGATAGGGACTGCAGCTGGAGGGGGAAGAAAAGGAGTTAGGTGGAAAATGGGTGCTGTTTGAGAAGAGGCAGCTTGTTTGGCTACTTGGTCAGCTAGATTATTCCCTTGGTTCTCAGAGGAAAGATTCTTCTAGTGACCTGGAACATGAACAACTGCTATCTCTTCTGGCAGCTGTAAGTTCTTTAGTATTTGGATTATTAAGTCTCTATGGACTAAGTTTTGGCCTTTACTGTTAATGAGGCCTCACTCTGCCCAAATTTTCCCAAAGGTATAGACTACTCCAGAGGCATACTTGGAGTCAGTATAAATAGTTTCTTCCTGGTTTTGTAGAAATTTTAAGGCTTGATTTAGTGCTAATAACACATGTTTGCGCAGACTAGCCATTAAGAAATCTTCCTGATTCTATTTCTGTGAGAGTGTCTTCCTCTACTACTGAGTGCCTGTTATGCCTTTTCCCTTTTATTACTTGAGAGGATCCATCTACAAAAAAATGTCTTCCAGCTTGATAGGGAATTTTGTTTAAGTCTGGTCTAACTTGTCTGATAGGCAATGATATCTAAACATCTATGCCCAAGTTCTTCTGGTCTAGGGCGTGGGTTTGTTGTTGTTGTTGTTGTTGTTGTTTGTTTGTTTTGTTTTGTTTTTCTGGGTTTGGATTTTCTGTTAAGAAGGCAGCAGGGTTAAATGAATCATCAGTGGTTAGGGTTAAATCATCTTTTACTAACAAGATAGCCTCATATTTTAAAATTCTTGAGTCAGTAAGCCACCTTTCTGCCTTCTGACATAGGATAGTTCTGACCTGGTGAGGTGTGCTTACAACGAGGTTTCCTCCAAAAGTTACTTTTCTACTTTCTTCTGTTACCAAAGCAGTTGCCACTACAGACTGCATTTGGTCCATCCACAGGTTATTGGGTCAAGGAGTTTTGATAGGAAGGCTATGAGTTGCCGGTGGCCTTTGTGCTTTGGCATAAGTATTCCTAAGGCTATGCCTTTGTTTACATTGAAAAAAGATGGAATGGCTTCTCTAAGGAGGGTAAAGCTAGGACAGGGGCAGTTACTAATAGATGTTTTAACCTTTCCACCTGTTGGATTTCTGGTAATTGCCAAATGAGGGGGTCTGGCTTGTCTTGCATGAACTTTTTTGTATGAGGGTTTCATTTCTAGAGCATAAGAGTCTATCCATAGATGACAGTATCTGACTAATCCTAAAATTTTCTAAGTTCTTGTTTAGTCTCTGGCAGAGGCAAGGATATGATGCCTTCAATCCATTCAAGCCCAATTTTCTGTTTACCTTTGCTCATTAAATGGCCTAAATATTTTACTTCAGGTTCTACAAATTGGAGTTTGTTTTTCAAGACCCCTAGCCTTTTATCCCATAGAAAATTTACGACATGGGTTGAGAAGGCTGCTACTCCTTTTCTATCACCTCCTGACATTAGAAGATTATCCATGTACTGAAGGAGGTATATGTGTGAGGGCAGGGAACATTTTTCTAGGACTTGTTCTAATATTTGACTAAATACATTTGGAGACTCTGTAAACCCTTGGGATAAGACTGTCCATTAGGTCCCAGCTGTTTTCTGCTAATAGAAAAGGCTAGAAGGCATCTTTTAAATTTATTACTGTAAACCACTGGTGGCTGTGTAGGACCGTACTGACAATAGTATAAGGATTGGGAACAACAGGTTGTATAGTTTGGACTATCTAATTAATAGTTCTAAGGTCTTGCATTAACTGGTATGACCTGTATGGCTTCTTTACAGGCAGTATTGGAGTGTTATAGGGAGACCTACAGGGTTCAGGAAGCCCATCACAAAGAAGACTTCAATTATAGGTTTTAAATTTACCCTGGCTTCTAAAGGAATAAGATATTGCTTTCTCCTTAATACTTACCCAGGGGTTTTTAATTTGACATGAATTGGAGGAATCTGTACCTTTCCTTAATTCCTATCTTTGGACCATTCCTCGGGATGAATGTGTTCTTTGTCTGTGGTGGTGAGCAAGTTTAGGGAGGGGAGGAATTTTCCATGATTGATTTGGAGGCCTAAGTCTAATTTTAGAATTAAATCTCTTTCTCATAGATTTGTGCCTGCTTCTGGAACTAACAAAAATTTGATACCAGCTTATTGGTTTTTATATTTTACTTCTGTCTCCTCTAAGATTTTTGCTGTAAACCCTACTCCTTTTACCCTGGAGATAAAAAGTTCTTGTGAACAAGTTACACTAGATGGAAGATAACAAACTGGGGAGCAAGCTGCTCCTGAATTGACTAAAAAGGTAATAAGCTCAGGTTTAGGTCCCATTTCTAAATTTATCAAGGGCTCTTAGTTGGACTCAAGATAAAAAGATAGAGCCTCTGACTTCCCTAATCTTCTTCAAAAGCCATATATGGGATGACTTCTTCTTCCTTTTCCTATTCAAGACATTGTCTTTTAAAGTGACCTATTTTTCCACATTTGAAACATTTGTTCTGTAATTTCTTAGTAATGTCTGGCCAGCTATTGGTGACAAAGTGGAGCTTTAACCTTCAAACTGCTCTTAATGATTCCTGTGTTTGGGCCAAGCTAACTTTGGGAGAAATTTAGTTTATAGTTTAAATGGTAATAGCCCTTCCCCCTTTTAAAGCTAATGAGAGACCATCAGGTTAGGAGGCTGAGGAGCCCGAATTCCACTAAGGTATAGATGAAATGATTATCAGTCATTATTCCACAGGTCAGAAGATTTTCAACTTCCCCAATTATTCCTGCAGATAACATCATTATTATTGAAACATTAGCCTTCTGAGATGTCTTTTCAGGGTTTCGTTGCATTTCTGATGAGTGATGGCTCCACCTGGACACATAACTGGTACTGGTCCTGTGGCCCCAACCAGAAGTGACTCAATGCACAGAAGGACTATTTTCCACTTCCCTATAATTGCACCCCCGCCCAATCAGCAGCATTCATTGCCTAACCACTCCCTTCACCCAAAATATCTTTGTAAAACCCTAGCCTCCAAGTTCTCAAGAAGGCTGATTTGAATAGTAATAAAACTCTAGTCTTCCCTTTAGCCAGCTCTATGAGTATAAGATCCTTTCTGTATGACAATTCCCCTGTCTGGTATATTGGCTGTATCTGGGCAGCAGGCAAGAATCACCCACTGAGGAGTTACAAGGGTGAAGCTCTCAAGGTAAATGGTAGTTCATATGTTAATATTAACTTTGAATGTAAGTAGCTTAAATGTTCCAATTAAAAGACATAGAGTGGTGTGTTAGTCCATCTTCACACTGCTGATAAAGACATACCTGGGACTGAGCAATTTACAAAAGAAAGAAGTTTAATTGGACTTACAGTTACACATGGGTGGGGAGGCCTCAGAATCACGGTGGGAGGTGAAAGGCACTCCTTACATGGCAACGGCAAGAGAAAATGAAGAAGATGCAAAAGCAGAAACTCCTGATAAAATCATATCTTGTGAGACTTATTCACTACCACAAGAACAGTATGGGGGAAACTGCCCCATGATTTAAATTATCTCCCACCAGGTTCTTCCCACCAAATGTGGGAATTGTAGGAGAAAAATTCAAGATAGGATTTGGGTAGGCATGTAGCCAAACCATATCATTCTGTCCCTGGCCCCTCGAAATCTCATGTCTTCACATTTTAAAAGCAGTCATGCCTTCCCAACAGTCCCCCGATGTCTTAACTCATTTCAGCATTGATTCAAAAGTCCACAGTCCAAAGTCTCATCTTAGATAAGGCAAGTCCCTTCTGCCTATGAGCCTGTAAAACCAGAAGCAAGCTAGTTACTGCCTAGATACAATGGGGGTACAGATATTGGGTAAATACAGCCATTCCAAATGGGAGAACTTGGCACAAAAAAGGGGGGGTTATAGGGCCCATGCATGTCCAAATTCCAGTAGGACAGTCAAATTTTAAATCTCCAAAATGATCTCCTCTGACTCCAGGTCTCACTCCGGGTCATGCTGATGAAAGAGGTGGGTTCCCATGGTCTTGGGCAGCTCTGTCTCTCTGGCCTTGCAGGGTACAGACTCCCTCCCAGCTGTTTTCATGGACTGGCATTGAGTATCTGCAGCTTTTCCAGGTAAACTGTGCAAGCTGTCAGTGGATCTACCACTCTGGGTTCTGGAAGATGGTTGCCCTCATCTCACAGTTCCATTAGGCAGTGCCCCAGGGGGGACTCTGTGTGGGGGCTCCTACGCCACATTTTCCTTCCTCACTGCCCTAGCAGAAGTTCTCTTTAAGTGCCTCATCTCTACAGCAAACTTCTGCCTGGGCATCCAGGCGTTTCCATACATCTTCTGAAATCTAGGCAGAGGTTTCCAAACCCCAATTCTTGACCTCTGTGT
>NW_012101300.1:493112-496333 GCF_000951045.1 Mandrillus leucophaeus | reverse complement strand
AGAGCGAGACTCCATCTCTTAAAAAAAAAAAAAAAAAAAAAAATTCCACAATGGATTGCATAGAAAAGGATTACTTATACACTATTGGTGGGAATGTAAATTAGTTCAACCTCTATAAAAAACAGTATGGAGATTTCTCAAAACACTAAAGAACTAAAAAGACAACTCCGTTTTGAACCAGCAATCTTTCTACTGGTTATCTACTGAAAGGTAAAGAAGTCATTTTATCAAAAGACACCTACACTGATATGCTTATTGCAGCACTATTCACGATAGCAAAGTTATGACATCAGCCTATGTATTCATCAATGGTAGATTGGATAAAGAACATGTGGTACATATACATCATAGAATACTACACAGTCATAAACAAGAATAAAATTTTGTCCTTTGCAGCAATATGGATACAGCTGTAGGCCATTATCTAAAGTGAAATAATGCAGAAGCAGAAAATCAAATGCTGCATGTTGATACTTATAAGTGAAAGTGAAACAATAGGTACACATGGACATACAGATGGCAATAACAAACACTGGGGACTCTAAAGGGAAAGGTAAGGGGTGCAGAAGGGCAAGAAAAGTGGCATTGCAGACTGCATGCCAGAGGATCCGAAACAGCTTTCTCTCTTACTGTCACATTCTGATATAGATTCCCCAAGATGTCCTAGAATTTTAAATTAAAAACTGGCCTTCCAAGTTATACAAGGTTTATAAGTCACAGTAAAAAAGTAGAACTTATGTAAACTTCATTTATAAGTTATAAAAGTTTTGAGGCAAGGTGTGCACATTTTGTTTGTACTCTTCCCTCATGCTTCATGAAAATCAAAGGCAGGCCTACTTCATGAACTGGCCCCTAATTTTCTCCTGAAAATTATCTTTTCTCAACCCTGTCTCTTTTCTTGCAATGTGCACTTGGAACATATTTAACTACTAACAATTTCTTAAACACATCATTGTGTTTTTAATCTATGCTTACAGCTGCCAGTGGGAGTGATTTATTTCTCTATAGACTGACTGTCCTATGCCTCAAACCCTATTTCGCCTTGTCCTCCAGGTACGCAATGAAGAGGCAGTTTCAACATTTCTTCCTTGGTGACTCTTTCCTTTATGTCACTATCCTCTGCCTCCCAGTCACCCAGATGCCCTTATTTACTTATTCCTCTGTATTCTCAATTAGAAATATTGGCATCAATGAAACTGTATTCCAGTTGTTAGTCACTTGAGCACAGTTACTATTTTTTAGGCATCTAATAGCAAAGTCTGTCATAGTATCTCATGATGAAGAAATAATTTAAAAACATCTGCTGATCAAACGAATCTATAAACCATTAATGTGAGGTTAGCATTTTTGGAATTAGAAAAATTGACCAAATAAATATTATCATATGTATTTGAATGTTAAATATGGTCTCTCTCTTGGTTTAATATTCCCAGGTTGAGAAATATTTAGATTTTGTATACATAACTCTTATGCATCAGTAACTGTGGAGACATGGGTAATAAAATTACTAAATCCAGAGAGAGAAAATACATAGCAATGAATCAAAGGAAAGCTTTGTATTAATTCATTCTGTAAACAGAGGTCAGTGACTAAGAGCTATTTTTATTTTTAAAATTTACTTCAGGATTATTGATGAAGTTAAAAATATATGTTCTTCATTCCTTTCATGATAGTTTGAAAGACAAAGTACTGACAGAATGTTGAAAAATGGAGGTTGGGGATAAACAATCCAAATGGAATTAAGTAGTGTATATTTCATGGCTGCCAAAGATAATGCTTAAAGCTACATAAATTTAGAGAGTGTTGTCTATATTTATTCTACAACCTTATATCATTTCCTTAGAGAAACTGCAAGTTATAACCTTATATTTAGCTGACACAAAGTAAATACGCAGAGGTCCATTAATAGAGACAATTTACATGCTTAGATATTTTACATTCCTGAAAAATACGCTGCAATGAAAAAAGGGTGTCAATCTGTTTCTTAGACTAAAAAAACTAATATGAGTAAAATGCCAAATATTGCATCCACAGATAATTTAATGTCCCCTAAATGACAAATCATATAAAGTTCTTCTTAATTATCTTTAAATTTAAGAAATAGTGCAACACAGTAACAATCACCAATCACAGACACCCCTTTTCTATGTATCTAATGATTGATCTATTGATCTATCAGCTATCTGCAGATACTAATATGACAATGGTATCCTTTTAATTATTCCTATTTTTATTTCACCATGCAAAATGTAAAGTAAAAAAAAAACTGAAATTATGAATTTCAAAAGGCTTTCTAAAAATAGTTTCAGTGGTGTCTTTGAAAAGTCATCCTTTGGTGAAACTTTGGGATGCATAGATGGTGATTTTTGAAATAGCTGAAAGACTGTTTCGCAGCCTTCCTTTAATTTCTATTATTCTGTTTTATAGATGAAAAAAAAAAATCTGTGATTTGAGATTAGGAGCTTGCCCAAATTCACAGCTAGGAAGATTTATATCCATGATTTGAACCTAGCAGGCGGGCTACAGCCCTTGCACTGTGAACTGGTGAGAAATACACACACTGCGGAGTTAATAATTAAAGTCACTGATAACATGATAAAGCTGCTCAATAATAATGGTTAACTATCCAATATTATAAAGTAAAATTCAGCACATGCATTGGAAGTACAAAGATGTCTCGCTCTAAGGTTGAAGACTAAACAAGTTTTAGGATCCTTAAGTTTGATTCCTATTTAAGTCAAAGTCTTGGAGAAAGATCAAAGCACAAGAAGTCAAAACACACTAGACCTTGCCTTGCACATTTTGCACCTAACTTTTCCCATGTGTAAAACAAAGATTACAAGTGCATCTACCTCAAGAGTGGGTGTGAGTATAAAGCTAGGTAATCAATTTAAAGTTCTTACAGTAGCGACAGCCTCATGAAGGGCACTTAGTAAATGAAAATGTTGCAGTTGTAATTATTATTTCTAATATTATGTGCTGATGCTGATTTTTAGAAGCAGAGAAGTGAGAAAAAAACACAGAAAACTTGACTTTGTTTCTAAGTTCCATCCCTACTTGTGGAATTTTGTGTAAATAAGGAATAAATAAGGATACTAAAAAGATAAAAAGAAGGCCGGTCCTGGTGGCTCACGCCTGTAATCCTAGCACTTTGGGAGGCCGAGGTGGGCGAATCATGAAGTCAGGAGATCGAGACCCTCCTGACTAACATGGTGAAACCT
>NW_012101300.1:472025-490962 GCF_000951045.1 Mandrillus leucophaeus | reverse complement strand
CAGTTCCATTAGGCAGTGCCCCAGGGGGGACTCTGTGTGGGGGCTCCTACGCCACATTTTCCTTCCTCACTGCCCTAGCAGAAGTTCTCTTTAAGTGCCTCATCTCTACAGCAAACTTCTGCCTGGGCATCCAGGCGTTTCCATACATCTTCTGAAATCTAGGCAGAGGTTTCCAAACCCCAATTCTTGACCTCTGTGTACTTGCAGGCTCAACACCATGTGGAAGCTGCCAAGGCTTGTGGCTTGCACCCTCTGAAGTCATGGCCTGAACTCTACATTGGCTCCTTTAAGCCACAGCCAGAGCAGGTGGGATGCAGGGCACCAAGTCCCTAGGCTGCAAACAGCACGGGGACCCTGGGCCTGGTCCACAGAACCATTTTCTCCTAGGCCTCCAGGCCTGTGATGGGAGGGGCTGCTGTGAAGACCTCTGATATGCTCTGGAGACATTTTCCTCATTGTTTTGGGGATTAACAATAAATAGTGCTGGGATAAGTGGCTGGCCATATGCATAAGAATTAAACTCTGCCCCTAGCTATTACCATGACAAAAATTAACTCAAGGTTGATTAAAAACTTTAATGTAAGACCTGAAATTATAAAAATCCTAGAAGAAAATCTAGGTAAAACTCTTTTTGACATTGGCTTAGGCAAAGAGTTAATTACTAATACCTCAAAAGCAAATGCAACAAAAACAAAGAAAGACAAATAGGACTTAATTAAATTAAAGAGTTTCTGCATAGAAAAGAAACAATGAGCAGAGTAAACAGACAACCTAGAGAACGGGATAAAATATTTGCAAATTATTCATCCTACAAAAGAATAATATCCAGAATCTATAAAGAATTTAAACAAATCAACAAGAATAAACAAATAACTTAATTAAAAAGTAGGCAAAGGACATAAGCAGATACTTAACATAAGGCATACACATGGCCAACAAACAGATAAAAAATGTTCAATATTACTAATCATCAAAAAAATGCAAATAAAACCCACAATGAGCTACCATCTCACACCAGCCAGAATGGCTATTATTAAAAATTTTTTAAATAACAGATGTTGGGCCGGGTGTGATGGCTCACGCCTGTAATCCCAGCACTTTGGGAGGTCGAGGCAGGTAGATCACGAGGTTAGGAGATTGAGACCATCCTGGCTAACACGGTGAAACCCCGTCTCTACTAAAAAAATAACAAAAAATTAGCTGGGTGTGGTGGCGGGCATCTGTAGTCCCAGCTACTAGGGAGGCTGAGGCAGGAGAATGGCGTGAACCCAGGAGGCAGAGCTTGCAGTGAGCCAAGATGGTACCACTGCACTCCAGCCTGGGCGACAGAGCGAGACTGCATCTCAAGGAAAAAAATAAATAAATAAATAAATAAAAAGAAATATGTGATGTAAATTTTTATAATATACTTTATTCAAATCATATCATTATAAGATAAAAATAATGTAAACTATGTAGAAAAGTATTAATGCAATATTTGACTTTCTTTTTTTTCATACCAAGTCTTCAAAATCCAGTTTGTATTTATAATTACATTGCACCTGAATTCAAATGGGCTATGTTTCGAATGTTTCAAAGTGGCTAGTGGCTACCATATCGGACAGTGAAGCCTTATTGTATCTTGTAATCCTTATGATAATTTATGAGGTAGATATTATTGTTACTCCTATTTGCAAATGAAGATAGTAAGGCTTACAGAGGAAAAGTAACTTTATTGTAGTCATACACAAATACATGGCATCACCAGGACTTCGAACAAGATTTTTCTGGCTCCAAAGACTGTAATCAGCCGGCTCCACATTTTGCCTCTTGGAGCTTTTTCTTCTATTTCCAATTTACCTGTCTTTTGTCTTTTCATCTGTAACTTCACAAGAAATTTCGCTGGCATTGGGGATGATGCACTTCAGAGGGAAAATGGAGGCAGAAGTATGTAGCCCCGTGAAGCACATCACAGATATTGTCATGTATAATCTTCTACTCTTCCTCTGAAATTACAATTTCAAATATATTCACTGAAGTCACCATAATGACAGAAGAGGAAATTAGTACTCATGAGCAACTAACAGCAAAGCCAAATAGCTTGCTGCAAACAGACAGTGAAATTTCTTAGAAGTTTCATGCTTTTTTCCTTTTCCTTCCTTTTTTTAAGGGTGAAATTATGCTAATTGTGCATACTACCCCATGAAAGGCGCGTTTCTTTAAAATTAAAATTAATCTTTAAAATGATTCAACTTTGAGTAAAATATGACTCTCATATCCCTGCACACTTCCACTTATATTTGTGTGTGTTCTTTATGTAATTTGAGAGCACGTCTTTAGATAGTCTACATTTTATCTATGAAACATTCAGATATCCAAAAACCTGCACACTTGAATGCATTATTTTTATACTTCCTAAAACTGCATTAATGGAATTGTGCTTTCAAAAGAAAGATATAGCTATGAGAATATCATCCATGTATTTATTTTATTGTAGTCCAGTATAAAATGTGATGCCTTCTTTTATCAAGAGCAAAAGGGAAATCTTTCTCAGGCCTCATTATTTGGAAAACTTGCCCTGATCTTATTAAATACTGAGGTATTGATATTTATTTCCTCTGCAATTGTCAAAAGCCATATTCTTAGTCCACAGGTTTCTAGGATATACTTAATGAGTATACAGGCATATCTTGGAGATATTGCCAGTTCCATTCCCAACCACCACAATAAATTGAATATTGAAATAAAGCAAATATAGCTAAGAAATGAGTCAAACAAATTTGTTGGTTTACTAGTGCATAGGAAAGTTGTGTTGATACTATACTTTAGTCTATTAAGTGTCCAATAGCATTATGTCAACAAAAGTACCTACTTTAATTAAAAAGTTCCTTGTTGCTAAAAATGCAGATAAAATGATCACATGCTGTTGGAAAAATGCCACCAATAGACTTGGTCAATGCAGAGTTGCCACAAACTTTCAATTTGTAGAAAAATGCATGCAGCGTCTACAAAGGGTGATGAAGTGAAGAACGATGAAATCAGGCATGCCTATAGTTGAAATATTGTTTAGTTTATCTTTAAAAAAATTGAAATAGACTTTATATTTTACAACAGTTTTACTTTTGCAGCAAAACTGAGCAAAAGGTAGAGAGATTTGCCATGTCTCCTTGTCTCTCATAGGCACAGCCTCTCCACTATCAAGATACTGCACCAGAGTGGTATATTTTTTACAGTCAATGAACCCACAATGACACATTATTATCACACAAACTCCATAGTTTCCAATAGGGGTCGCTTTTAGTGCTGTACTTTCTATGGATTTGGACAAATGTGCGATGACATATGTCCGCCATTATTGTATCGCACAGAGTGGTTTTACTACCCTGAAAGCCCTTCGTGTTCCTCATCTTTTCTACAATAAAAATTCCTTTATTTTCTTTTGAGTCATGTTATATCGTATACATTATACCTCAAGCCATCAAGTCATAGAATATAAATAAGAAAGAAGAAATGATTTTCAGTTTGCTCTAAATATTAATGACTTATCTATCCTTTCCATATCTTTTTGTATCTTAATCTCTTTGGTGCCGATACCCACACAATTTTCACTTTGACATTCAGCCTGCGCTTTTCATAGACTCACTGCACATGGTTGGTGCTCAATAGATACTTTCAAAGTGGTTGTAGTTTTTCACTAACCACCAAAGCCAGTAACTGTGTAATTTCCTGCTTGTGGTCCTCACTGTGCCACACATACGTAGTAAACACTCCTTAACATAAATAAATTAAATCTGGAAACTTAAATCAACAATACATTCATTAGTTCTATTGTATAATTTTTTGTCTGTCAACCAAGATGTTAAACATATCACTATTTAAAAGGTCTTGGGTATATGTACTACAATCAGATTTTTCAATTCATGTTTGATCGAATTATAATAATTCTCATTTTTGAAATTACTACTATTTGTCACAAACTAAGCAGAAAGCAACTAAAAGTATACTCTGTATTATTAATAATTTTTACAGTAAGGAGACTTTTCTGTTTTTGCTGGATGTTGAAAACCAAGATTAGGCTGCCAAAACACACCTGTCTAAAATTTTCAAAAGCTTACATAAACACCACTTCTCTAAAAAGTTGTCAAAAATTGATTATATATTTTCAAAAGGTTTTTAAATGTGGAAGTGATTATGATGCTTTTTAAGCTCCTGATAAATGTCTTTGAGCCTTCAAAACAAATTTTTTCTCCCTGGAAGCAAAGAATTATTAGTTTTCTTTCTAAATTTTATTTTTTAATAGATAAAGGCTAAGCATGGTACTATAAACTATCAGCCTGCTTACATATTCTTGTCCTATATGCAAAGTTTAAAATTTTGTTAAGATTTGATAACAAGAACTGAAACAAACCTACATGGTAAATACCAAAATCAGTAATAAGTTTATATTCCTTAAACATCTTTCTGACTTCTACTCTTTATAAAAGATAAATAACTTGTTAGTGGGAAATATTTTGTGGGTTATCATTCAATAGAGATTATTCTCATTCCTCTTTGTCAGTTCTTTTGAATAACAATTTTAAGGAGAAATTCAGGAGCAAATACGCCTATATATCTATTTATATATTTATTTATACATGTATGATATATTAATGTATATATCATTTGTATGTCATATATATGATATACATTTATGATAAATTTATATATTGATATCTATAACTGTACATGTCTCTCATAACATATTTATAAATAATAATGGCAAATCTTTTACAGAGAAAGAAATTACTTAATACTATGAGGCTCAATAATGAGATTCCTTGAAGCTTTTAAATGTTTCTTCCCAGGTAAAGCCTAAGCAGATCCCTCAAGTCTAAACTTGGTGCTCCCTACTGTATCTTTTCAAAGTCACCTGTACTGGTTTTTTTTTTTTTTTTTTTTTTTGATAGAAAAGTAACAGAACAGTGGCCACTCAGGGCCCCAACAGAGGAAAAAGGCTTTGTTTATTGCTTGCCAAATTTTACATTGATGGTAATAACTGGCATTAAGATCTTTTGGGCCCTGATAGCCCTTTGTGATGGGACACAAATGGGTAGTGTTTGGAGTGCAAGGGTGAGTGAGGTTAAAGCTAAAGGGGTAGATATCAGGCTTGCCTTCATTATCTTCTTGATCTGAGCATTCTTGACACTTTTTCTATTCTTTTGGGCAATTTAAACAAATGGGGCCTATTCTCTTGGTGACACTGCTCTTATGGGTGAGGTCCACACAAAACATAGAACATGAAGGGCCCATTTGGACAGCTATAGGCTTGGGTGAGATTTTGAATCTCCGTCCACCACTGTGATGTTAATGTCTTCCCTCAAAGGAAAGGCAACAACCACCGTCTCAGGTCTAGGGATGCCTGTGGCATATCCAGCCCTGGGACAGATTGTTCCCACTGGAAGTTTACTATTGCCTTGGCCTCCCGGAGACCACTGGCCATGGGAACTAAAAGGGCTAGGCAGCATAAAGGAAAGAGAGTTCATTTTTACTTATCTGGACCTTATCTTCTGAAAACCAATCTGAAGTCCATGATAGCTTCACAAGTATATTGGACAGGGGGTAACGTGGGAGCTTCTTGGCTTTTTTCACTCTTGAGTGATGGATCCAATGGGTTACTCCCTGGAGTTTAAGGGGAGAATGAGTGCTTAGAAGCTTTAGGTAGGTCCCTGTCCATACAGGGTAAAGCTGGTCCTGGTGGGGCTTGGTCTTCTATATCTTAAGGTATACCTTATCTCCTGGGTTGTATGAGTGGGAAGGTTTACCCCAGGGGGGACTGGGAGGCTGTGATTGCCATAATGATTTATAGAGGATACTGCTGACTGTTGATGAATGATATGCTTTATTGTCCTTTCTATCTCTGTATCTGGGCAAAAAAGGGGGCTTTGCTTGCCTGGATAAGGCCTTCCGTATAATAATTTCGAAGGGGTGAAACCCCACTTTACCTCCGAGTACTGCCCATATGTGGGCCAAGGCTATGGCAAATACCTTTAACCAATTCTCTTGGGCCTCCTGGCATAAATTGGCTAGGATACCCTTGAGAGTTCTATTAGCTCTTGCAGTTCTCCCTGAAGGCTGTGGTCCCCAGGCTGCATGCAACTTCCACTGTATGCCCAAGGCATGGGAAGTTTTTGTCACTATGTTAGAAACAAATGCAGGTGCATTATCAGTCTGGACTGGCACAGGGAGACTGAATCAAGGCATAACTTCCTTTAATAAAGCCTTTATGACTTCTCCTGACTTCATAGTCCAGCATGGAAAAACCTCTGTCCAACAGATAAAGATATCTCTAAGTACCAGGAGGTGTTTAAATCCTCCAGGAGCCATAGGCATAACAATGAACTCAATTGGCCGGTCTTCCCCTGGCATGGTTCCCCTGAATTGTACCATCTTGGCCAAAGTAGACTTGGGAGGTCTGGTTTGAGCATGCTTTTCTGAAACAAGACACACTGGTCAGCCACTTCATAATTTTCTTTACCCTTGAGGTCCTTATTACCCTAAGGAGCCAGGTGTGCATAGCCTCCTTGCTGTAGTGTGATGAAATATGGATATGCTTTGTAATAGCACAACTTAGATTTTTGGGCAGCCATATCCTACCTCTTTAAATTTGAGCCCACCCCCTTGAGAGGGAACTCTGGTATCCCTCTTGCTTGGCTTCCTATAATTCCCCAGGGGAGCATCTTGGCTTATATTCATGAAAAGATACCAAAGGAAGCAATGAAATTTGGAGGATTTCCCCTCCCCACCCAGCATAACCCTTTTGGCCATGGTGTCTTCCCGGTTGTTCTTCTGTATTATTTTGTAGACCCTCCTGATGACCTTGGCAAAGGACTACAGCAGTTATTCTGGGCATTTCCACGGCCCACAGAAGTGCCAATATTTCAGTTCCATATTAGATTTCCTTGTTATTGGCATTTAGAAGTCCCTTTTCCTTCCAGGTTGCTCCACGGGCATGGAAAACAGAGGACACATATCTCATGTATCTATAAAGTGTCAAGGCCTTGTTCTTTCCTAACATTAAGGCTCATGTTAATGCTATTATCTCAGCCTTGTGGGTAGAGGTTCCTATGGGGAGGCTCTAGTCTTTGATGGTTTCCCATGGGGAGACAACCACGTAACCTGCCTTTCTTTTGCCTCTTTCCGTGAAGCCACTGCCATCTACAAACATACATTTTCCAAATTAGGAAGAGGTTCACTCTATGTATCTTTTCTTCCAGAGTATAGTTCTTCTATGGTGGTGGAGCAGTAATGGATTAGGGAATCCTGGATGATGGGCATTGCGAGGGCAGGGATAAGGCTTGGCATGTACACATGCAGTAGTCAGAGGTGTCTATTAACAAGACCTGATATTGCAGCATTCTGGAACTTGTTAACCAATAACTCCCTTAGACTCCAGTATACTTGTCACTTGGTGGAGGATCTGAATAGTCAATTCTTGACTCTGTAACCTTCTCAGCTTCCTGGATAAGCATACAAATGGCAGCCACTGCCCTATGCAAGGGGAGTCAACCTCTTGCCACACTGTCACATCATTTAGAGAAGTAGTCCAGCACTTTTTTCATGGGTCCTAGCATCTGGGTCAGCATTCCAAGATCTATTCTCTGTCTTTCATGGATGTAGATGTCAAAAGGCTCAGTTATGTTGGGGAGCTGTAGGGCCATAGTCTCCAGTAACAGCTTTTGAAGTTTCTGGAAAGCCTGATCAAATTGCCCATCCCATTCAAAAGGGTGGGTGTGGCCAGGCACGGTGACTCACATCTGAAATCCCAGCACTTTGGGAGGCCAACGTGGACAGATTGCATGAGGCCAGGAGGTTGAGACCAGCTTGGGCAATGTAGTGAAACTCTGTCTCTACTAAACTTATAAAAATTAACCAGGCATGGTGGTGCATGCCTACAATCCCAGTTACTTGGAGGCTGAGACAGGAGAATCTCTTGAACCCAGGAGATAGAGGTTGCAGTGAGATTATGCCACTGTACTCTAGACTGGGTGACAGAATGAGACTGTCTTAAAAAAAAAAAAAAAAAAGAAAGAATAAAGAAAATAAAAAGGTGGTTGTTAGCCCTTGGAGTTTGTCATAAAGTTGCTTTGCTATAAGCCAAAAATTTGGGGTCCAGATGCAACAGAATTCCACTGTACCCAAGAATCCATGCAATTGTGTATGGTTCCCAGGAGGGACCAGGTGGTAAACACATTTTCTGGTCATAGGGAAGTTTGCACTGGCCCTGAGGGATAACATACTCTAAATACTGGACAGTCTCCTTTGAAATCTGGGCTTTTTTCTGACACTTTACAGTCCCTTTCTGCTAGAAAGTTCAGGACTGGAAGGGTAGTTTTACCAGAATCTTCTTTAACAGGGCTGGCTATGAGGATATCATCCACATATTGCAAGACAATGCTCCACTATATCTTCAGGTCTCATAGAGCTCAGCTTAGGGACCCCCAAAATGTTCGGGGAGTTCTTGAAGTCTGGAGAAGTACCATACAGCAATACTTCTCTGAAACATCTTAGGATCCTCTCATTCAAAGACAAATAATTCCTGAGAGTCATGGCTTATAGGCACATAAAAGAAGGCATCTCTGAGAGCTAGCATGCTAAAGTATTTGCTGTCCCCTGAGAGACTGGCTAGCAATATATAAGGATTAGGCTCTGCGGGGTAAATGTCCTGAGCAGTACTGTTAACCATCTCTCTTGTTTCTGGTTTTTTAACAGCAAGGGTTGGGTATTATATGGGGAGTGACGAGGCCTGATCAGTCCTTGGAGTAAGAGACTCTCTAACACAGGCTCCATTCCCTGCAGTGCTTCAGGTTTTAGAGGATATTGTCCTACTCTTGGTGTTGGGCTGTTTGGTTTTAACTGTATCCTAATAAGTTCTGCTGTGACAACCCTTCTTATTTGGCCCTGTGACCATACTTCAGAGTTGACTTGTGCTAGAATATCACCTAGGGTTTCTCCTGGAGGATCAAGGTCTTCATGAAGAAGGGCCAGGAAGGCAGCTCTTTGAGCTCTTGGCACCTCTACTTCTAAGTGGACTTGGTTGAGGCAGACAATGGTTTCAAGTTTTGTCAGTATGTCCCTCCCTAGCAAGGGGATGAGCCACTGAGGGGCATACAGGGAAGAGTGGGTCAGGGTCTTTGAACCACAGAGCCTCCAGAAACTGCTCACTGTCTCCCTTTCCTGACATCCCCTTAATATTACACACTCTGAGTACGCTTTCTGCTAGCCAGTGTAGAGAATGTGGCTCACGTATTGAGCAGAAACTCAATCGGCTCTCCCCCTACTTCTAAGGAGATAGAGATCTTATTTTGAGGAGCCAGTTGGGGAGACCCTGGGTCCTGCCAGTCTTCTTTGGTTGAGGAGAGCTTGTCCCTAGCCTTCTCTCTTTGGAGACAGCTGGGATGGTCCTTCTCCCAATGTCTCGCTAACTTGAAATAGGCACACTGATTAGGTCCTAGTTTTTCGGTGGCCCAAGACTGATCCCACATTAGGGCTTGGGATCAGTCACCCAAGCTGGCTCCCTTCTTTCTGGGTTGTCTGGAATGGACTGAGGCACAACTACCAGAAAGCTGCTTGTTTCTTCATCTTGCTTTCTGCCTTCTTCAACCACATCTCTGTTATTGAAACCTTTGAAGGTCATCTCTACTAACTGGAGAGGGGATAATGTCAGAGCCTATGGCCAATTTCTGGATATTTCTGTGGATATCTGGGGCACTCTGAGATACACACAGGTGCTAAGGATCATCTGACTTCCCTGTACCTCAGGGTCCCAGGAGGTATAGTCCTGCAGGCACTCTCCCAGCCATTCTAGAAACGCTGAGGGGTTCTAATCAGGTCCCTGACGAACATCCCTAAGCTTACTCCAATTAAAAGGAGGTTTGCTAACTTCTTTCCTTCCTTTCAATAATATGTTCTGGTAGTTTTCCAAGTTCTCCCTCCCTATTCTGGTATTGGGGTCCCAATGGGCTTCTGCATTCGGAACCAATTGCTCTTCTGGTCACTAGATGGGGCTATTGGGTTGGTTATGATACTGCCTGCCAGCTTCTGCCCCAGCCTCAGCTAAAACTGTGGATATTTCCTCAGTAGTTAAAAAAGTGGTCACCAAGGTCTGAGCATCAGCCCAGGTCAGGTTGTAAATGGGAAATATGCCTCCTATAAGGGAAGTAAATTCCTCAGGTTAGCTTGAAAGCCTTTTGTATGTATTTCACAATTACAGTTGTCAGAGGTGGTAAAAGGCACATGTACTTGAAATAAACGCATATCCCCATCCAAAACCTGCCTGAGGGGAAACATCCCGCCTCCCAGTTTGTAAAAGCTCCCACTCCGGAATTGTGCTATCTGGAAGAGGAGGCTAGATTCCAAGAGGAGGATGAGGAAGCCCCTGACACATTAGTTGGGGAGGTCCCTGGCATTTTAGTTGGGTTTTATCTGCCAAGTCAGGTGGTTATGTGGGAGGGGATATCCCCGATAATCTGTTAGAATGACAGCCTCCCTCTCTCCACTCTCTTCTTTCCTGGGTTTCATGGGGTGAAGGGAGTTTTTCTCATCCACAAGGCTCTCTAGGATTGGCAGCACTTTCTCCAGTGGCTTAGCTGGAGATCCAGGTGGTCTGACCTTGAGAGCGTAAAATCCACACTTTATATATAGGTCCCTATTCTGGTAAAGGGCCATAAAACATTGGACACGTGATATCTCATCCCTTTTGTCTTGCCTCTTATGGAAAATATCCAGCTGAAGAATGACATGGTAATTAACTGAGCTGTCCCTCTGCCATTGTTCCTGGCTACCTAGGACACACTGTGGCCAGGCTGTGTTACAAAAGAAAATCATCTTCTTTTTAGTTATTGGAGAATACCCAAAAATCTTCTAGTGTTGGATAATGTACCCTAATAGGCTTTGTCTGAATACCCCCAAATCTTCTAGTGTTTAGAGAATAAACCCTAATGGGCTTTGCTCTGATACAGAGGTCAGGTTCCCCATACCCTTGAGTTCTTATTTAGGGTTCGATCCTAGCTTCTCAAAGTTTAAATAACAAGTTAGCAGCTATACAGATGTGAAATGACTGATTTTTCCTCTCAAATAATGACAGACCCCTCTAACACACATAACAAAAGTAAGTCAATGTGTGAGGGTGACCCGGCGGGTCCCTAGCACAGCCCCGTGTGCTTCCTGAAAAATCTCATCAGGCTGTCCAGTGACCCTCCTAGGCATCAGGCAAAGTGGCTTCCCCTTCTTTTAAAATCTGCTACCTGAAGAGAACATACCCGAGTGAATCAGGAAAGTATCAGTGTGGGCCCCCTCTCCTAAGCTGAAGTTTTCCCAGTCTAGCTGTCAAAGTCAAGGGCTTCCAGCCTCCACAGGTCCCTTTCTGCTTTGGGAGATGCATCCCCTCTGATGACCTTAAAGCTATCTCAGGAAAAATTGATCTCACAGTTCATTTCACTGTTGGCTAGCCAGGTCTAGATTGCTGTTTACTGTGATGGGAGTTTCTTTCAATCCCCGAGGGCACAAACCAGAAAAAGACAGAAAGTCAAACAGAGGTACACTGCCCTTACTCTAGAGATCCCACTGCTAGATCCAAAGAATTCACACTTTTAGTCAACTTTTAGTGGTGTGAGGTCCACTTCCTGCACTGAAGGATCACAGAACAAAAAGGTTCAGGCGGCCACTTACACTCTTTTGAGGTAGGCCCAAGTGACAGCCTGGTGGGCTTGTCACCACGTGAAAGATCCTCCTGTATCATACCCACCCCTCTCAGGCAATGTGAGCAAGTTAGCCTGGGTAAGCTGCCACTACCGACCACTTCACCTACTGGGAGGCTTTGAGGAGTTAGGATCAGAACCAGGGTCTTGAGCCCGTCTGGGTCACCAGGATTGTTACTCACACAATAGGTGGGCTTTATCACTTGAGGGTTGACAGTCCAATGACCAAGGTGGATTTAACTAGGGGATTTGATTACTTGCAACAAGTAAAGAGAACACTGAGGATAGTTCCCAAAGCAGTGGCTCCCAAACATCATTGAAAACAGGGCTTTTATTGGGTTGGTTAGCTGAGTCATTCTGTGTAGAGATGGAGTACAGTCAGTGCAGGCTCAGTTGCGGATCATGCAGAAGCATGTACGGAAAATGACAAATAAGCTCCTCCTGGGGTGGGGATTTTAGTATGGTAATGAGAGGAGTTCAGCAAAATTCATCTCCAACTCAGGCATCTCTAGATCCAGTTTTTGTTTTTCTGGGGCCGAGCTTCTCCCTGGAACTTTTTTGAAATAAGAGCTCAAGGTATAATAGTTATAAGTGGGTCCTTTTTTACAGTGCATACCCAAAAATCTGGGGACCCCGGGTTACAATCCCTGGTACCTGGGAGAAGGTGTCCAGTAAAAGCAACACCAACGGAATAATAAAATACTCTGATTCAAATGATGCATCCACAGATTGCTGAGGAATTCAACCACTCAGACGTTCCTTTCTCCTAAACTTTTCAATAAGGGCCTAGTCAATATGTTTGTGTACTATTTGAAATTTAATAAATTAGTGCAGATTATGGTTGAAAATTTGAAACCTCTTCCTGTTTCCTCTCTTGTTGGCAATCGGCCCATTATACATGTGCAAATTCGGAGGCAAAGACATATCAATTCTTTCCATGACCTGAAGTAAAAAGACCAATTGACATAACCAGCAGGATTGGTTAAGTTATAGAAAGAATAAAAATTTATAAATTTGTTCATGTAATCTCTTTATAAAGCCACTAGAATGAAATATTAAAATGAAAATACATATTACTAAAAATAAGTTTATTTACCTATCTATGAATAGATATATATGTCAGCTGAATGATAACTTGAGACTTTGAATTATTAGGTTGGTGCAAAAGTAATTTCAGTTTTCACCATTAAAAGTAATTACTTTTAATGTAGTTTCCACATTTGGGAGGCATAAATGTGCCTCTAAATCTGCACATTTATAATGGGTTGATTGTCCGCAAGAGAGGACACAGGAAGATGTTGCAAACTTTCAACCATAATCTGCCCTAACTTATTAAATTTTAAATACTACACAAACATATATTGACTAGGCTTTTACTGAAAAATTTAGGAGAAAGGAAGGTCTGAGTGAGACTGAATTAAAAATAATTACTCTTAATGGCAAAAGCTGCAATTGCTTTTGCACCAATCTAATATTACTGCAGTTTAAACAAACCTTGGAAGGTGCTCTGTGCTAATTAACCAACCTGCAAAGGTATGGCCTGACAAACCACATTTTCTCATTCAATCTGTTTTAAAAAAGAACAATTTTTATAAAGCACTATTTTTTAAATAAAAATTAAGTCCTAATCTAATTCTTTGAGAAAACAAATAATTGAGTGAAAGAATTAAGTTTGATGTAGTTGCTCAAGTTAAGTGTATAATGATTGCCTATTTACTGAAAAAAGTCAGCAAATACTAAGAAAGTATACACAACTGAGAAATAGTCACAAAAATATGGTAAAATAACTAAATAGACTAGGTAATAAATTACAACCTAAATTTCCTACACATGTTCTTTCATTTTACAGTGTAGCCACATTAAACATACACAAACTCCCAAATTGCCTTACTGTAGGATCAGTTTATACATGTCTTTAATCCAAAACAACAAAAATAACAATACAGCACACTATGTCCCTCTCTTGAAAATTCACAGTACACACTGGTACATTAAATCTACTGAGCAATCTCTGTAAATATTTTGCAAAATATTTACTGCATATTTACTGATTTCAATGAGCTCATGACATCATTTTTGTGTGTCATTAACATTCTACTATTTCATGAAATGTGCTTTGGGAAATACTCCTCTGAGTAATGATATTTATTCAGTTAAATATCATTTTTATTGAGCATCAGTATGTGCAGGAATGAGAGAATCATGGCCTCTGCCTTTCTAAACTATTATTGAGGGAGCAGGGAGACAGAGAATAAATAAATTGTTAGGTGAAAGAATTAAGTTTGATGGAGGTGCTCTGAAGAAATTTAACAGGGAAATATGCCAAAAAATAATTGAGAAGGGAAAGACCTCTCTGAGGAGAGGGACATCAGAGTGTTAGCTATTAAAAAGATAGACAGGGTACAGTCCATGCAGAGCCTTACAGGTTCATGGTGAATGTTTTGTTTATTTTGTGGCAATGGAACAAAGGGTTTTAAGCATCATGATAATGAAATCTGGTTTATATTTATGAAGCATATTCTGACTGCTTGCTATGGGGAGAATGGAAGGAAGAGAAACAAGAATAGAAAAAGGGAAGCTGAACGTTACTGAAATTGTTGATTGAGATATGAGAATGGTACAAGCCAGAGTGGTGACGGTAGAGAGAGAGAAGAATGAATAAATCAAAATGCATTTTGGAGGTAAAACTGCTAACAGGATTTGCTAGGGGATTTCATGTGGAGACTGATGGAATAAGGAGAATCAAGTATGACTCCTTAAATTTCTGGATTTGAATTGTTGGATGAATAGTGATGTCATTTACTGTATTAATGAAAAGTGGAAGAGGAATAGATTCAGTGAGGAAAAAGTCAATTCTTTTTAATGTTACATTCAAGATTTTTTTTTTTAGTATTGTATTTTATTAAATATATTTATATGCCACAAAAATTATTTTAGTGACAACTACCAGGAAAGTACAAAATCACTTAATAACTGGTTTTCTACACCTTGATTTGTCAAGAAACTCATAGGCAAATGGAAAGTAATAAGTACTGACTGCCATTACTTACTACAGTGAACAGTTTTGAGAACAAGAAGAAAACCTGTAACACTGAAAATTGCTTTATATCCCATTCACAGAACTCTTTAAAAGGTCTACTTTAAAAATAAATCACATAAACAATTGTTCAGACTTGTTTGATGATGCCTCAACTTCAGAACATTTGCAAGGAAATCACATGTAAAAGCAATTATCTCAATACAATTAAATCCTATTAAAGAAAAAAGTTTCCTTTAAGCATCAGAATCTCCTGAGGGAAGCTTGTTAAAATACAGAATGCTGGCCTCCTCCCCAGAGTTTGCTACAAGTTTGCAGGCCATTCTGATGTTGGTGTGGGCACAACACTTTGAGAACCATCACTTCATGATCTAGTCTCTAGAATTCAAACTAATAAGCAATGCTCATATGCCTTTGCTTTTTCTAATAGTAAATAAATAGAACATTTCAGGTAGCTGCATCAAACTTTAAGCCTTTAGACTCTTGAAATGTTACCTTGGCTCACATAACTGTGGGTTCAAAAGACAGAACTAAAGGACAGTCCTGAATAATCTATGACTACATGAAAACATTTATTTACATGCCCTCTACAAAATGTATTTAGAAAACATAGTAACTATTAGGTACACGACCGTGCTCCTATTTTCCCCATTGTTCTTCCTCCTTATAGAAAATTCAACATGAAATTATAAAGAGTACTGTACTCAGAATAAGAACTTCATCTGTCATAAATGTACACATAAATATCAGTGAATTGTCATACTCAAAACTCAGACTCAGGAACTTCTTCATCAGGGCAGCAGTAATATTCCACAAAACGTATTTGTCCATCTTCATTTCTAATCATATACTGTAATGAAAGGAAGTCTCTGTTATCTGTCCGAATAGATACCTTACAAGATAGGACGAATGCCTTTGTAGAGGGTTTCAGTAAAGAAATCTTGTATCTGTTGACTTGGGTTTGATTACAATGAAATGCTTCCATCAAATCAGAATCTTTGGGATAGTCAAGGTGGGAACTTCCTGCATTTCCAAAAGTAGATAACCTGAAATAAGGCTTGTCAGGAGACATTGTAATTTGTAGGACTTCACTCGTCATATCCAGTTCAGAAAATGCTTCACGGAGCCCCTCTGACTGTAGAATAATTTTATTAATAACATTGGTGCTGCAGAAATCAGAATCCAAGGTCTCCTCAGGTTCCTGAGTATTGATTTTGCAGACTGTTACCACTCCTCCTTCTTCCAGAAACAGCCTCAAAGGGTAACCATAACCTTGGTAACACATCCGAAGTGCAGTTAAAGTCCCTGAGTAAAAGCATTTGCTTGCACACACTTTGCATTTTTCTACTGTTACTTTGATACCATTTTTAGTTGTGAAACACGTGGCATGCTCTCAGAAAAGAATAGCCGTCCACTGCGCATTCGGCCCGGAGGGAAATGCTCCTGAGGCCAACAACTGCCCCGCGGATCGCGAAACACCTTTGCGGTGGGTCTGGACGTGGGAGAGACCTTCCCAGGAAAGTCCCTGAGGAGGAGCTAGAGGGCTCCGAGAAATCGCGGAGGAAGTGGAGCCGGTGTCAAGATGTTTTTTAGACAGCCAAGTGGAGATGTCAAGTAAATAGTAGATGATTCAAAATACAGAGAAAATGTTTGACTTGGGATATACATTTCTAAGTTATTAGCACATAACATATAACACCAATGATTTAAGAAATTCATATAGTGTCAGACATCTTTCTGGGTTATTTGATGCTGTAGGATTTGTGCCTTTCAATGTCTTTGAGCTATTTAACAACTACAAATGTAATAGATAACTAATAGCAATAATTCTTGTCTAGGGATATGCAAATTAATTTTGTCAGATGGAAAGACAATTGAGTCTCTCATGCTCCAAATCAGTTTTGTATACATTTCTATATTTTGATCCTCCTATTACCAAATAGTCTTTTATCTTTTTCATAGTATTTATTCCTCTTTGAAATAATCTTGCTTATTTAATGGTTTGATGATGTATTTCCTGCTTCCTCTAACTAGAAGGTGAGGTCTAGAGAGTCAGAGTCATTACTTGTGTTTAGTTCACTATTGCAAACCAAGCAGATAAAAATGCCTGATATTAAAGTAAAATCTCAATAAGCCTTTTTTTTAACATAATCTAATGATGGCATTTTTATTGCCTCTTGGAAAACAATCTTCAAAGAAAAAGAAGAGAACAAGAACATAGTCTAGTTGTTATGCACATGGACCTGGCTCTGCCCCTGACAATACATGTGACTTTCTGCAAGATACTTAACATCTCTGTACCTTAGTTTTCTCATTCATACAATGAAGATAATAATTATACTCACCTCATTAGATTGTTATGAAAATTAAAAGTTGCAGTTTTTAAGTGCCTAGAAAAGTTCTTTATATCTAGTAAGTACTATATGTGTTTGTTGGATAAATAACAACAGAGTGGAAAACTCAAATTATATTTCAACGTTTTATGTATCTTTCCTTTTCAGTTTCAGTTCTTCCCTACCTGACAAGTTCTTTCAATGAAGAAGTATACAGTTGGGTCAAAGTACTTAGTCAATTTCTTTTATTTTAAATTTCCTGTTTCTTTATTTTATGCTCACATCTGTCATTATTCAAAGCAATTTTGAGGTGCAGTGTTTGGAGAGAGGGGAATGCATCCTTCATTTTGTGAGATATGTGTTCTCTAAATTATTTATAATGTTTATTGATCAACCAACATTCCTTAGGTAGCTAGGACTCACATTTAATATTTTGTAGATGGAGTGTTTTACTTATTTATTTATTTTTTTAACTGGAGGAAGTTTTATTTTCAGGATTTTATTACATCTTGTCATTCTCTGAAGAGTAGTTTAAATTCTTTCTCTGCACATGACATTTTTCTAAAGAATTTTGCACTGGAGGAGCTTAGATTTTGTACTGTTGTGAACATCCTTGTCAAATCCTTTTTCATGACATTTCAGGTCTTGGAAAGCAGTGTTCAAAAACATATCAAACATTTGAGAAGATGTTGACATCCTTAAATGAGTCAAAACAACTTCCTCCTGTTTTTCCATAGTTATGTTATCTCTTCTGGGTTTAAAAAACAAAAAAATAGCCTAGGGCGGGCTCTGGGCAAAAGAGTTAAGTTCAAAACCTCAGCCTTCCTTTTAAAACTCTTCAAATTTTATGCCTTCTCTATCTTTTAAAAATCATCTCTAATTACATTTTTCATGCAACTGCTTTTTCTTTTTTTTCAGTTTTATTGACTTACCAAGCTTTTTTTCTTTTACAATTCTGATTTCTTTTTCTTGCCTCTGGCTTTTTGCTCAAGCTGTTTCCTCTACCTAGAATGTTCTTTTCCCCATATAAACCCAATACAAATATTTCTGAATCCCACTCAAATTTCACACTCTCCAAGATGCCTGTCGAGATACAACCAGGAATTTTATATGCCTCTCTTTCTTCTCTATATCATGTTTGTAACTCTATCAAGGTTTTGCCATTTGCCTTAAATCAAAATTTCTCCATTTATTTATCTGTGATTATTTATTTAATTGAGTGCTCCTGGCCTCAATTTATTTTTTTCAGTTATTCTGGACTGCAGGCCGCTGTAGAATGTGTTCCCAAGGTAAGTTTTTGATACATGCCTGCTAAACATAATCATTCTGCATTGACCATGGAATCAATCTGCGTTGAAGCTGAGTTCAGATATTGCCTATACTCCTACCATAGGTAAACTAACCTCTAGTGTTCATTATATTCATCTGTAAAATGAGAATAAAACCAACTAATTATAAAACTGTTCTAGGGATGAAATGAAATCATATTGCGAAAGTAGTGTTTAATCTGATTGCTGTAATTTATCTTCTACTTTTTTCTCAAATATTTTATCTCCTTTCTGGTGTCTTCTGGGCAGCATTTGCCATGCCGAACTTTTTCTTACTTTCATATTGAGTTTCTTCCTTTCCATTGATAAATTGCTGTGTGTATTTCTTAATGTAATACGTGTCTTCATTTCTAATTTAAATGTTTTATTTAAAATTTAGAAATTCAATGATACTACCAAACATATTTGCTGATTTTAATTAATATGTAACAGCATTGTAATGATTAGGGGAGTTGCGTAATAGTTACACATGATGGTGATCAAAACAGCCGACCACAGGAATCTGCTGGTGATAACTACAGATGT
>NW_012101300.1:463178-471662 GCF_000951045.1 Mandrillus leucophaeus | reverse complement strand
GCATTAATGCATTTTTTCTTTTACTGCTTTATTCCCAAAAGAAATGGGTAGATGAAGAAAAATCAAAGAAAATAATCAAATGTAGACCAGTCTCTTCAACTGCTTATTACGTAATTCAGTATAACATATTTGGGCAGTGAGGAGTTTGGAAATAGATTATTAAACCTTTGAAGAATTTTTAACTGTAATAACTGTTTTCTTTACTAATACCAATGATTGTTTTGATTCCATTACATGACAAGAAAAATAGACACCACACTGCCACTTTTTAGCTGTATGCTATTGGTTGGACAAGTTACTTAAACTCTCTATGCCTCAATTTAGTCCTTGTTAAAATAAGAGATAATAATTTTACCTACCTGATAGACTTTTGTTCTGAAGAATAATGAAATAATGGAGTATTTGAAAAGTACCTGGCATAGAGTAGGTGCTGAAATGGACAGGAGATGGGGAAATACTAGGTAGAAGAGGGTGGTGGCCTGGCAAAGGACACACCTTCAAGCCTGGAAACCTGTGGCAATAAATGGGAACAGGCATTTCTGGTTTTGCACCCAAATGTTGCTTTTTGGCCTGCCACACTCCCCTATCCTGTACTCACATAAACCCCAAACCCCAGGTTCCACGAGCAGATAAGCAAAGGAACAGGAGAGCAAAAGAGCGGCAGAATGGTGTGGCAGAGAAGGAAGGAAGAGAAGGATCGTTTGAACGTCGAGAGGGGTTCAGTTGGGGATGGTTGGAGAGGAGATTGGCCACTGGATGGCAAAACTCTAGGGGAAGATCGTCTTCACACTCCATCCTCTTTTCAGCTCCCCATCCCTCCTACTGAGAGCCACCTCCATCACCCAATAAAACCTCCACATTCACTATCCTTCAAGTCCATGTGTGAACTGATTTTTCCTGAATGTTGGACAAGAGCTCAGGATTCAGAAAGCTGTCATGCTTTCCCTCTGCCCTTGGGAAAAAGCCGAGGATCCACTGAGCTGTTTAACACTTAAGCCATTCATGGACGGCAAAACTAAGAGTGCACTGTAACTCACATGCCCACTTGGGCTTCAGGAGATGGAGGCATCCACCCTTAGATGCTACCATGGAGTCAGAGCCCCCAAAAAGCACTTGCTCTGGCTTCTGCATCTGCCCATCTGCATGCTACCCCTCCTGTAAGGGAGTTGAGCTTACAAGGTGGTGGCCTAACAGACGATCCACACCCCTGTCACTCATCCTGCAAGGGAGCGTCAGGGAACTGTCCTGTTTCAGTGCTGTACAAGTTTCACTATCATAATTATAATGATAACAACTCTTATCATACCCAAATTAAGCTAATCCCAAAATTCAAGACAGCTGAGAAAAGTTTCAGGAAAATTATGATCCTATACAAAGCCCCAGGGGAAAACATTCTTTTAGATTTAAGTGCAAGGAAAGACAGCGCTGCTTTCTCTGAAGAATGTCTATGTTTTCTTCTGTATTTCCCTTTTTTTTCTTTGCCATCAGGAAGTGTCAAAATAAAATTCACATTTAGCTGTAGCAAAGTGTTGAATCTCAAGCCTGCATATTTTAATTTTATTCTTACAGCCCTATTACAAATTTTAATTTTATTTTATATCATATTTACATTTTGATCTTTTTATTATGTTTATTGCAATTTACATCAATTTGTCTATTTATTCACCAAATATATGTTGAATACATTTAAATACTTATACTCTGGTAGATGTCAGGGGTTCAAATAGTAGTGAGAAATGTAAAACAAAAAAGCCAGGGAAAAAGAGCCCTGCATCAATTGAAACTGTGGTCTAGTTAAAGGGACTGTTACTAACATTTGATCACACACATGAATTTGAAAATTTAATAACTATAAGGAGTGGATGCATGAAAGTATGGGAGGAATAAATGACCTACTTAGAAAATCCAAGGAAGATATATCTAGAGAATTGATGTCTTAGTTAGATCTAATAGAAGACATAAGATTGATAAAAACAAATTTGAGTGTTGTGTGTATGTATATGCATGATGCATTTCAGGCATTGGAAAAACATTTACCTAGTTCTTGTGGTGAGAAAGAAATGGTATAGTTCACAAGACTACAAGATGAACTGTGACTGAAAGCACACAATGCAAAGGAATGCGATTGTCAGTCAAGGGGAATGGAGAGGTAGGTAGGGGCAGGAAGACACAGGGCCTTGTGGCTACTAAAGTGTTTTAGTGGAAGATGGGTATAAGTGTTGTCATGATTAAATGAGGGAAAGGAATGAAAATCCATCAATAGAGGAATGATTGGATACATTATGGCACTACCATTTAAATATTACACATCCACAAAACGTAAAAAAATAGTGATACACTTTGGTAGACAAAATTCTAAAAATTGCTCTGTTAATATGATAAAATATTACTCCCATTATTACATTTTTATATAGCTCTGTTGACTTTAAAATAGGGTGATTCCACATAAACAGAATTAAAAACAAAAACCATATGATAATCTCAATAGATGTGGGAAAAGCTTTCTATAAAATTCAATACTCCTTCATGATAAAAACCCTCAACAAACTAGGCAGTAAAGGAACATATCTCAAAATAATAAGAGCCATATATGACAAACCCACAGCCAATATCATATTAATGAGCAAAAGCTGGAAGCATTCCCCTTGAGTACTGGAACATGACAAGGATGTTTGCCTTCACCACTTCTATTCAGCGTAGTTCTGGAAGTCCTTGCCAGAGCATTGAGGCAACAGAAAGAAACAAAAAGAATCCAAATAGAAAAGGGGGGAGCCAAACTATCTCTCTTCACTGATGATATGATTCTATACCTAGAAAAACCTATAGATTCCACCAAAAGGCTCCTGGAACTGATAAATGATGAATGATAAACTGGTAAAAGTTTCAGGATACAAAAATCAACGTACAAAAATCAGTAGCATTTCTATAAACCAGTAATGTTCAAGCTGAGAGTCAAATAAAAAATGCAATTCCATTTTCAGTAGCCACACACACACACACACACACACACACACACACACAATTCCTAGGAATACACCCAACCAAGTAGGTGAAAGATCTCTACAAAAAGAACCACAAAACACCACTAAGAGAAATCAGAGATGACATAAACCAATGAGAAAACATTCCATGCTCATGGATTGGAGGAATCAATACAGTTAAAATTGCCTTACTGCCCAAAGCAATTTACAGATTTATTATTCCTATCAAACTGCCAATGTCATTTTTCACAGAGTTAGAAAAAACTATTCTAAAATTAATATGGAACCAAAAAAGAGCCCATAGCCAAAGCAATCGTAAACAAAAAAGAACAAAACTGGAGACATCATATTATTCAGTTTCAAACTGTATTATAAAGCCACAGTAACCAAAACAGCATCTACTGGTACCCAAACAGAAACATAGACAAAGGGAACAGAATAGAGAGCCCAGGAATAAAGTTGCACACCTACATTTGTAGGACCTTTGAGAAAGTTAACAAAAATAAGCAACGGGGAAAGGATTCCTTGTTCAATAAATGGTGCTGGGATAGCTGGTTAGGCATATACAGAAGAATGAAACTGGACCCCTATCTCTTATCATACACAAATGTTAACTTTAATTTAAATTAAAGATTTAAATATAAGACCTCAAGCAACAAGAATTCTAGAAGAAAATCTAGGCTACGCCATTCAGGAAATTGGCTGTGGGAAAGAATTTATGATTAAGTCATCAAAAGCAATTGCAACAGAAACAAAAATTGACAAGTAGGACCTAATTAAACTAAAGAGCTTCTGCACAGCAAAAGACACTATCAACAGAGTAAACAGACAGCCTACAGAATGGAAACTATCAACAGAGTCAACAGACAACTTACAAAATAACCAAAAATATTTGCAAACTATGCATCAGAGAAAGGTCTAATAGCCAGAATCTATAAAGAACTTAGATAATTGAACAACCAAACCAAATAACCCCATTAAAAAATGGTCAAAACATATAAACAGACACTTCTCAAAAGAAGACATCTAAGTGGCCAAGAATCTTATGATAAAATGTCCAACATCATGAATTGCCAGAGAAATGCAAATCACAAACCACAATGACATAGCATCTCACATCAGTCAGGATGGCTATCATTAAAAAGTCATAACACAATAGATGTTGGCAAGGCTGCACCTGTGTAAAGGAACACTTATACACTATTGGTGGTAATGTAAATTAGTTCAGCCATTGTGGAAAGCAGCTTAGACATTTCTCAAAGAACTTAAAACAGAACTACCATATGACCCAGCAATTTCATTACACGGTATAGATCCAAAAGAAAATAAATCATTCTACTCAAAATTTTGACATGTATACTCACATGTTCATCACAGCATTATTCACAATAGCAAAGACATGGAATCAGCCTAGCTGCATAACAATGGTGGATTGAGTAAAGAAAATGTGGTACATATACACCATGGGATACTACAAAGCTGTAAAAAATAACAAAATCATATCTGTCAAAGTGGCATGAATGCAGCTGGAGGCAATTATCCTAAGTGAATTAATGCATGACCAGAAAACCTCATATCACATTTTCTCACTTATAAGTGGTAGCTAAACAATGGGTACTCATGGACATAAATGTGACAACAATAGACACTGGGGGCTACTAGAAGATGGAGGGAGTGGGGCAAGAGTTGAAATATTACCTATTTGGTACTATGCTCAGTACTGAGTGAAGGGATCAATCATGTCCCAAGCCTCAGCATCATCATGAAATATGCCCGTGTAAGAAACCTGCATGTGTAACCCCTGAATCTTTGAATCTAAAATAAAAGTTGAAATTACTTTTTACAAAAGTGATTCTTTTTGGAAGAAAAAAAAATAGGGTGATTATCTGGATGGGTCTTACCTAATCATATGATTTCTAAAAAATAGGGAGCTTTTTCTGGCCGATGGCAACAGAGGAAATCAGAGAGGTCCTAAGCATAAGAAGGACTTCACCTGCTATAGCTGGTTTGAAGATGGAGGTGGCCATGTGAGAAGGAATATAGAATTACCCTGTGAACAGAGACTAGTTCCAAGCTCACAGCTAGCAAGAAAATGAAGAACTCTGTCCTACAAGGGAATACATTCAGCCAGCAACTTAATGAGCTAGGAAGCTTTCACAGAGCCTCCAGCTAAAAGTTGACACCTTGACTTTGAGCTTATGAGACCTTAAGAGCCAAGCCTGTGCAGACCTCTGACCTATAAGACTATAAGTTAATACATGGATGTTGTTTTAAGTTGCCAAGTTTGTGGTGATGTGTTATGCAGCAATAGAAAACCAGTATATAACATCAAACATTATCAACGTAGATCCAAAAGTATGCCAAAGAGAAATGTACACAACGTTTTAGTGAGAAAAATATTTATAAGAGGATCATAACTTAGAAAACAATGACAACAAAACTTATATATGCCTATGTGTATATATATGTGTCTGTACATATTTGTATATATGGTCATATGAATCTAGAGACTAGTATGAAGTGATTTATACTAATTTGCTAACACGGACTATCTGGGGATATAAGGGCTTGATGTATATGGAAATGGGATAAGACTGAAAAAGAAAAATTGAGCAAAACCAGCAAAGGAAAATAAAGGTTCCACTACAAAACAAAAGCACCTTTAACAGTATATTTATGCATTTAAGTAAAATTGCATATATGTACACATGTATGAAGAGGCCAGTAATGATGTAAGGTAAGAAAAGGCAATTCTGGAAATGGTGAAAACATATTTGAAAATATTAGAGTCATATTTAATAGGTAATTATAAGAGTCCATGGTAGGGGCAGTCATGATGGGTCAGTTGGAGAGAAGTGGACAGGCTGGATTGGTGTTTAGGTCATAAAACCAATGTGACTTTGTAATAGATAGGAAATAAGCTGTATCGAATCTTATTTTGAGTAATAGAGAGTATACTGGAAAGAATCAGGTTTGAGGGGTGGAGATTCAATCTAAATAACGTCTAATTTATTATTCTTTTGAGATAACAAATGGAAATTTCATGATATATAAGGAGGTTGTAGAAAAGAGAAAGAGAAGAGTAAAGCAAGAAATATAAATACTTCTTGTGTAAACTAAACATCAAAGAATCTGTCATCACATTTATGCATCCAAGTAACATTCTCTGTTTACTTGCGGAAAGAAGGTAAGGTTAGAGGAAAGAGAAAAGGAAAGGTCCCAATGAAAACAGTATGGAAAACATATTTGAAAAAGTCAGAGTCATTTATGGGGAGAATGATCAAGAGAACATTACAGTACTACATGCTAGGTCTGTTTTCTTTCAAGTTCTCTTAGTTTTCATAGAGATCAAAGGCATGAGCTCTGCTGAATCCCACTGAGTACTTGTGGTGCTTCACAGATGGAGCTCTTATATGGTTTTCACTACCTCATTATTTCTTGGAAGCCATAAATCTCATATTGTGCTGGTATAAACTCTTTTTGCGGGAACTTGGTTGTGATCCTCAGATGCTATAAATAAACTTCTAGACTCCTGTCCAGACCTGCTTCAAAGCCCCACTTCCTCATCCTCATTCTAGGTGCTAGTTCTTTTCTACTCGTTGCCACGGCTTGCTCACAAATCATCCTGCTTAACATCTAAGTACAACTATATTTTCATGTACAATGTGCTATTATTCCAATATCTCCATGTAATCATTGCCCAGATCTCAATTACATATAAACAAATATCCAGAAAGAATATGAGTGTTCAGGATTCAATAGAATCTAACCTGTGAGTCAGTGGATTTCTCCTGCTGTGGAGGTCGTGCACTGGGATTCAGGATCTGCATTTTCAGTAGATATTACAAATTAAATAAATTCTCCCCTGCCTTTTTTTTTTTTTTTTTTTGAGGTGGAGTCTGGCTCTGTCACTCAGGCTGGAGTGCAATGGTGCAATCTCAGCTCATTGCAACCTCTGCCTCCTGGGTTTAAGCGATTCTCTTGTCTCAGCCTCCCAAGTACCTGGGATTACAGATGTGTGCCACTATGCCCAACTAATTTTTGTAGAGACAGTGTTTTGCCATGTTGGCCAGGCTGGTCTTTGAACTCCTGACCTCAAGCGATCCATCTGTCTTGGTCCCCCAAAGTGCTGGGATTACAGACATGAGCTACCGCACCAGGCCAATTCTCCCTTTTTAATATCCTCAGACATACTTCCACTGCCATAGCCTGGTCCCTATGTGACTTATGAATATTCAATATATTGTCTCAATAAACAGGCTATTTGCAGAATGAAATTAAGATTATTTTGCTGAGGCAATAAGGCATAGCAATAGAGGAGCCCCAGGGGTTTACTTTAGGACCAGCCAAGTGCTGTTAAAGCCGTGGCCTCTAGCAGCATTTCTATGTTTTCCTAAAGTAACACTCACTGAACCATCAAAGAATTTGCTATGTAGGAGATTTTGTAATGAAAAAGCTTACTTCAGCACATATATTCTTCCCCCTGACTCCACTATATCATTGAGAGAAAAGAGGATAAACAAGCTTTTCAATGTTTTCATTTTGGAATTGTTAAAAACTGGATCAAAAATCAGATATTGAAGCAATTATCAAGTGTTTTGTGCTCAAGTGGACGGGTCATTAGTGACTGAATTCAAGAGGTAAATTAATAAAAGCAAAGTCTAACTACATTCATTAATTCATGCTTAGATCAAAGATAATTTAAACTATCACTTTGCATCACATAATGATACTGCTACAAAGGTTTGGTAGGAGCTACATAGAATGAATCAAGACATAAAATACTCCTGGAGAAGAAATGTCAATCAAGTGAGAAAAAAAAGTGTATTGTATATTAAACTGCATTGGTCTGTGTTGTCTGAGACATTATCCGGAATTTTGTCTATTATATTGTCTAAGATATTTGTCACAACACAGGAAGATGCCAACTATAATTATGGGAAATTCCCAATGACATACATGGTTTGCAAAGCCATTGAATGTTCTTTGATAACCTGCAAAAACTTAGATTTTTCGGCTTGCAAATCTTACACGAAATGATGGGATATCTTAGAGATGTTACGGAATTAAATCACAGAAGAAAATCCTCCTGATTTCTTTTTCTTTTTTCTTTTCTTTGTTTTTGTTTTTTGTTTTTTTGTTTTTGGTTTTTTGTTTGTTTGTTTGTTTTTTTGTTTTTTGAGACAGAGTCTTTGCCCTTGAAGCCCAGGCTGGAGTGTAGTGATGCAATCTCAGCTCGCTGAAATCTCTGCCTCCTGGTTTCAAGTGATTCTCTTGCCTGAGCCTCCCGAGTAGCTGGAATTACACCACGACGCTGGCAAATTTTTGTATTTTTAGCAGAGACAGGGTTTCACCATGTTGGCCAGGCTAGTCTTGAACTCCTGACTGTAGGTGTATCTGCTCACCTGGGTTCCCAGTGTGCTGAGATTACCGGCGTGAGCCACCATATACAGCCAAGCCGATTTTTTTTTAACTCATATGTTTTGTGAGTGAGAAAGAAGAT
>NW_012101300.1:460828-461560 GCF_000951045.1 Mandrillus leucophaeus | reverse complement strand
AAATTAGAGAGGAGATAATATAAAATAATATATATTTATGTATCTCCCAATCATTTATATATCTCCCAGAAATTAGAGAGGAGGTAAGATATAGTGTATATGTTATCTTAGGCTAAGTATTGAAATTGAAGTTTTAGCTTCCAATTTGGAACACTGGTGTTATGGTATTATTTATTTTTAAAGTTATTTTTATTGCTGTCCCATTGAAAATTAAAAAATAAAACTATCTGAACAGGAGATAGATAGATAGATGGATATATATAAATATACACATCTCCTCTTGTTTACACACACATACACATACATTCACTTACTCTCTTTCTCTCATAAATATTTAACATAGAGTTACTATATGACGGAACAATTCCACACCTAGGGTATATATCTATGAAGGGTATATAAAGAAATGAAGACACAACACAAACATTGTACATCAATGTCCATAGCAGCATTATTCATAATAGCCCCAAAGCAGAAACAAACAAAATGTTCATCCATTGATAAATGCATACATAAATTGTAGTATATGCATACAATGGAGTATTATTTGACAGTAAAACAGAATGAAGAACTGATACATGTATCAATATTGAGGAACCTTGAAAATACTATGCAAGTTACAGAATCAAGTCACAATAAATACATATTGTGTGTCTCATTTCCATGCAATTTTTATAATAGACAACTCTTATAGAGACAGAAAGTAAATTAGCAGTTTCTTAGGGCTGAAGA
>NW_012101300.1:453527-456553 GCF_000951045.1 Mandrillus leucophaeus | reverse complement strand
CTTATGAATATTCAATATATTGTCTCAATAAACAGGCTATTTGCAGAATGAAATTAAGATTATTTTGCTGAGGCAATAAGGCATAGCAATAGAGGAGCCCCAGGGGTTTACTTTAGGACCAGCCAAGTGCTGTTAAAGCCGTGGCCTCTAGCAGCATTTCTATGTTTTCCTAAAGTAACACTCACTGAACCATCAAAGAATTTGCTATGTAGGAGATTTTGTAATGAAAAAGCTTACTTCAGCACATATATTCTTCCCCCTGACTCCACTATATCATTGAGAGAAAAGAGGATAAACAAGCTTTTCAATGTTTTCATTTTGGAATTGTTAAAAACTGGATCAAAAATCAGATATTGAAGCAATTATCAAGTGTTTTGTGCTCAAGTGGACGGGTCATTAGTGACTGAATTCAAGAGGTAAATTAATAAAAGCAAAGTCTAACTACATTCATTAATTCATGCTTAGATCAAAGATAATTTAAACTATCACTTTGCATCACATAATGATACTGCTACAAAGGTTTGGTAGGAGCTACATAGAATGAATCAAGACATAAAATACTCCTGGAGAAGAAATGTCAATCAAGTGAGAAAAAAAAGTGTATTGTATATTAAACTGCATTGGTCTGTGTTGTCTGAGACATTATCCGGAATTTTGTCTATTATATTGTCTAAGATATTTGTCACAACACAGGAAGATGCCAACTATAATTATGGGAAATTCCCAATGACATACATGGTTTGCAAAGCCATTGAATGTTCTTTGATAACCTGCAAAAACTTAGATTTTTCGGCTTGCAAATCTTACACGAAATGATGGGATATCTTAGAGATGTTACGGAATTAAATCACAGAAGAAAATCCTCCTGATTTCTTTTTCTTTTTTCTTTTCTTTGTTTTTGTTTTTTGTTTTTTTGTTTTTGGTTTTTTGTTTGTTTGTTTGTTTTTTTGTTTTTTGAGACAGAGTCTTTGCCCTTGAAGCCCAGGCTGGAGTGTAGTGATGCAATCTCAGCTCGCTGAAATCTCTGCCTCCTGGTTTCAAGTGATTCTCTTGCCTGAGCCTCCCGAGTAGCTGGAATTACACCACGACGCTGGCAAATTTTTGTATTTTTAGCAGAGACAGGGTTTCACCATGTTGGCCAGGCTAGTCTTGAACTCCTGACTGTAGGTGTATCTGCTCACCTGGGTTCCCAGTGTGCTGAGATTACCGGCGTGAGCCACCATATACAGCCAAGCCGATTTTTTTTTAACTCATATGTTTTGTGAGTGAGAAAGAAGATGTGGATTAGGTTAACTCATTTTTATAAATGATGGTTGCTTTTGAGTTAGAACTAACATGACCCTTTAAAAATGAGAGTAAAAGAAAAAGGAAACATATATTTTTCGGAATTAAATATCCTGTTATTTTTTCGTTTCCCCAAAATTTACTCATATTCTCCTGTGGAAAATATTTACCGAAGATGTTTTTATAGTATATTCTGTAGTCATAAGAAACTGATAAAATATTTTCCCTGAGACAGAGGTATTTACACAAATTTTATTCTATTGTTTTATTTACTAGCAAGTAGTGTAGCATGCATCTTATTTTAGCCTAAAATGTTGCTTTATACAAAGAGATCACTATGTATATTTTTAAAAGCAGAGTTGCTGTTTGTGTTTTCTAGATATATTGTATTTTTTAATTGAACAGTAAAACTTGTATGTATTTTAAATACAACATGATGTTTTGAAATACGTATATATTGCGGAATGGCCAAATCAGGTAAAGAAAATATGCAGTACCTTACACACTCTATTTTTTAAAATTTACACTCTTAGTAATTTTCAAGTTTAGCCATGCGTTGCTTAATGATGTGGATACCATCTAAGAAATGAGTCCTTAGGCAATTTTTAATTCTGCAAACATCATAGAATGCACTTACACAAACCTAGATAGTATAGCCTACTATACACTTATGCACTATGGTATAGGCTATTGCTTCTAGACTGCAAATGTAGACAGTATATTATTGTACCAAATACAGTAGCTGGCCAGGCATGGTGTCTCATGCCTGTAATCCCAACACTGGGAGGCTGAGGTAGAAGGACTGCTTGAGCTTAGAAGTTCAAGACAGCCTGGGCAACATAGTGAGACCCTGTCTCTACTAAAAAAGTCAGCTGAGTGTGGTAGCATGTTTCTATAGTGCTACTTGGGAGACTAAGGTGGAAGGACTACTTCACTCCAAGAGGTCCAGGCTGCAGTTAGTCATGATCGTCCTACCACACTCCAGCCAGGGCAATGGAGTGAGACCCTGTCTTAAAAACAAACAGTTCCATCCATGTTGTTGCAAATGTCTGAATCTCATTCTTTTCTATGACTGAATATTACTCCATTGGGTATATGTACCACATTGTCTTTATCCATTCATCTGTTAATGAGTAAATCAAGTCTTTCTGGAGAGACAAGGATTGTTTAAAACCATTTGTTGATGAGGAAAGAGGTTGACTATGCTCTTCAAAAGTTCAAGGTTCCTGAAATAAAGAAAAGCTATACAGAAAAGTACGAAACTTCTTTGTTACTCCCAAAGTTACAAAGATGTGATATAAAGTGTGATATAAACTAGCCTGGTTTTCTTTTCACTCAACCAAGAATGAAGTGAAAAAAATCATATCTAAAATGAGTATAAACGCTATTGACTACTGGAAATGCTTTTGACTGTTTCTACAAGCTTACTCTGGAAAAAAAAAAAAAAGCACTTTACAATGTAAAAGAAGTGCACAAACTGACCATGTCAGTGTAACTTGGGGAATATAATTCAAATACAGATTCCCAGACCCTTTTCCAGACCTACAGAATCAGAATTTCTATAGAGTGGCCCAATAATACCTTTTTTGGTTTTTATGATTTTATTTGTGTGTGCGTGTGTGTGTATTGTGTGATTAACATGCCAAGTAGGTGATACTCATGTTCTTTAAAGCTGGCAAATTAATATTGCAGGTGATACCAAGATAGATGAAGAGCAGCTTTCTATATGAAATTATTGTTTA
>NW_012101300.1:445052-452862 GCF_000951045.1 Mandrillus leucophaeus | reverse complement strand
AAATACATATTGTGTGTCTCATTTCCATGCAATTTTTATAATAGACAACTCTTATAGAGACAGAAAGTAAATTAGCAGTTTCTTAGGGCTGAAGAGGGTATTAGGGATTTGGTAATGGGGACATGATCATGAATATAGGGCTTTTTGTTAGATAATAAAAATATTATAAAATTAATTGTGATGATTTCACAACCATGTGAACATACTAGATACTTTTGAATTATAAACTTAAATGTGAGACTTGTATGGTATGTGAATTATATCTCAATAAAGCTGTTAAAAAGATAAATAAATGTCTGTGTACACACACATAATTATACATTCAAAAAGCAATTTTTATAAATATGTATGAATAGTCATGTTTAAGAAGGAAATTTAAATTTACCATTTGCCTAACCTTTAGTCTTTGCATCTTAATTAGCCTGTGGTTATTGCTTATCCTTCTGCAGAGGTCTCTTAGAAACACCATCAAGGATGGTAGTAGTTAGTATGTATCTACATGTTCTATTGCTATAGTGTTATATAGCTATAGTCATTATAGCTATATACAACTACATATATAAAACATGCATATATAAATATAGATGTATATAGAAACATGCATGTACAAATATATTTCATATTATTAACACTGAGTTAATTGTGTTAATTGGAAGTGACATTCATACTATTCATACATGACCTATGAGATGAAAAAATGTAAAACTTTTTAAAAATATGCTTTTCCTATTCTTCTTCAGATGGAATTGTCAAACAGAAAGAGCTAAAGAAAAAACTAAATTCCTTAGTGAGATTAGAGTTATTCTAAATGTCATTATTTCACATTTAGCTTAGTAAACTTCATTTCACAAAGAGGTTTGCTCAACCTGGATACAAATTTTTACACTTAAAATGAATCACAAATTTTGTGATTTTAGTTACTTTATCGCTAAAAGGCTTGCCTGTTATGGGCATGACATATAAATGAATCATGCAATATGTAGTTTTTGTGCATAGAACTTATAGGTTAATAAACACTAAGAACAGTACCTCATGAATGCTGATACTTAATTTTTCCTATTACAGTTCTACCCATGGTTTCACAAAAAGCCACAGAAAGCTTTGCAAACAACGAAAGAACACATTAGAAATACTGAAAAATATTAATGGTGATTACATTACTCCAATTTTGTCAGAAAGAGCTGTTACTGAATTGAGTGACTGTTTAAGTGAAACATGCTTCTGAGCATTCTATTTTCAGATACAAACACACACACACACTCTACACATGTATATGTGCATACACACACATACATACCTATGTATGTGTACATTGTCATTTGAAAACTTCTCTAATAGACATTATACTTTTTGCAACATTATTACATCAGGAAAATATTACTATAACCTAGAACAGGGGCTTGTAGATTTCATATCCTTCACATATCAGTGGAGCATTATCTTCCTACTCCTGGTGTACATGGAAAGCAGCTCTGCTCTCCAGCAGAGCTTTATGGGCAGTCTAGGTGGCTTCGTTGGCATCCCCAGGGAAGTGTTTTAACCATCTTTATGATGTTCAACTCAGATATCATTTTACAGTGATGCCCAAGTAAGAAGTAGTTTATTTTCAAATGACTATGCTAGTTCCAAGCGTTGATTGACGCTTGGGCCAATCCATTTGGGACTCATATTTAGTACCTCTGCTTCTTACTCTATCCATGATATAAAGATTTATGTATTTCCCAATCAGTAATCTCATGGGCCTCTCTTTTTGTACTTCCCTCAGGTTCACTCAGAATGATGACAGTCCATTTCTTTGAGACGCTCCTAAAGCCCTGGGGCTGCTGTAAGTACCACTAGCTCTGCTACCATCTTCTGTGGAGGCCATGTGGAAATTCTCCCCGAGAGCCTAAGTGATTTTCTGCTCTTTCATTAAGTCCACATCTTAAACCAGACCATTATCAACATACTCAGATTTGATGAAAATATACTTAGCCCTATTCACTTGCTGTCTTAATGAAATAATTGAAACATTAATTATAGAGATGGACAGAAACTTTACTTAAATAACTTGAGTTGTCACACGAAGTTCTCTTCATTACAAAACATTTTATTCAAAGATATTTTAATTTACTTTTATGCTTTGTGTCTAAATAATAGTATAATGACTTTCTAAAGTCTATTTTTGTAAAAAATAATAAAACACATTTTTAATATTCAGTATTGAAATTATAACACCAATTTCACATTTAGACTGACAATGTAGAAAAACTAGCAGCTAAATAAAGATGAAAGAGCCATCCCCATGCGAAATATTTTAACTTTCACACATTCATTGGCTTCCTTTCTCCTCTTGCTGTTTTTGAACACCCTTCCCTCATCCTTACACACAGCCAAGTATAGTTGTCTTCCTATTATGCACTCACTTTGTCTGGGGATGATTTGCATAATTAAGTGTGGGTTTGAGACTAAGCATGGTATACAAATGTCGTCGGCTCAGAAACACTATGTGTACATTTAATTCACATTTGATCTGATTTTTAAAACTGAGACTATCTAGAATTTCTCCTTTAGGGAAGTATTTTATTGGGAGAACATTTGTATTATATGGAAAGAAATACTAGTTCAAAGCATTGTCAGCCGAGTATCTGTCAGAAATGAAAATGTAAGAATTTTTTCGTGAGTCCTCCTCTTCATTTTAAATACTTGAATACAATTCTAAAAAGATGTGGTTTCATTTTGCTTTTAATTCAAAATTAAACTGCTGAGGTAAAACTCTGTTTAACTTACACAGTCCGTCACTTAACATATGCTTTGTGAAATGTTTCAAAGTCATTGGTAAATATTTTGCATGCATATTCCATATTAATGCAACAGAAATTAGTTGAATAGAATTCATTCTGGGAATATTATGCATCCTAAAAGTTATATACTCTCAGAGTGTTGTCCTGATTATTACAAAAATTGTATACAGAACAAATGACATAATATAGTGGAAAACAGTGTGGCAATTAAAACAAGGATTAGAATGGAGGACTGTCTTAAGTTCAAATCCTTGTTCCACCAGTTTCAGAGGTGTAACTGTGGGCAGGTTATACAGTCAGTCTATCTCTGTTTCTTCATCTGTAAAATGGCAATAATAAGCATTTCAGAGTTTCTGAATAGTAAGTTAGTTACTAGAAATTAAGCCTTTAGAAAAGTGCCTAACTTATAGTAAGGACCAGGATCACCACTTTGAACAACTCCAGAGGCATCATTCATAATGATTTCTATGTGACTGGTGCTGTCTGGAGCACAGTGCAATATGGGCATGGTGTTACTTGAAGTTGTGCTCCATAGCAGTGCTGGTAAGCTCAAGGACAGGATAGTCTTTATATTATTATGATTCATGCCAGAATGACCATAATCTCCAGTCTACTGAGAACATTATTGTTTTATACCTGTCATCCTCACATTATTGATGCCACTTTTCTCCCTCAGAAGTGTCTCTGTTTGGACAATGAATTACATGGTGAAGACATTCATGGCTATTTAGGTGAAACTTAACTGGTATATCTCTTGAGCTTAAATGAAGGGCATTTTTAATCTGTTCAAATCTCAAAGTGCAACATATCAGACTCCATTAAATAATCTATAGAACCTATTTATCAATATAATTTATCAAATACAAGGGCATTGATTTGATTCAGAAGAAACTCAGTCTTGGTTTCACTATTGTTTCTTCAATGATTTATTTTGTCCAACTCTGTAAAATAGTATTTTTCTATGGCTTTTATAGCTATTGTAAACGGGATTACTTTCTTGGTTTCTTTCTCGGGTTGTTTGCTATTGACATATGGAAATGCTACTGATTTTTGTATATTAATTTGTATCCTGCAACTTTACTGAATTTGTTTATCAGTTGTAATACTTTTGGTCGAGTCTTTAGTTTTTTCTGAATATAATCTGCAAACATCTGCAAATGAGGATAATTTGACTTCTTTCTTTTCAATGTGGATGCCTTTGATTTCATTTCCTTACCTAGTTGCTCTGGATAGGACTTCCAATATTTTGTTGAATAAAAGTGGTAAAAGTGGGTATTCTTGCCTTGTCCCAGACCTTAGAGGAAAGGCTGTCAGTTTTTCCCTGTTCAGTATGGTACTAGCTGTGGGTTCATCATATATAGTCTTTATTGTGTTGAGGAATGTTTCTTCTATACTCAGTTTGTTGAGAGTTTTAGAAAATCATTATTAAGGGATGTTGAATTTTATCAAATGCTTTTTTGCCATCTATTGAACTGATCATGTAACATTTGTTACTCATTCTGTTGATGTAAGGTATCACATTAATTGATTTGTGTATGTCGAACCATATTAGCATCCGGGGGATGAATTCTACTTGATCGTGATAAACAATATTTTTAATGTGTTGTGGAAATAAGTTTGCTAGTATTTTGTTGAGTTCTTTTTTGCATCTATGTTCATCAGAGATGTTGGCCTGTGTTTATTTCACACGTTGTGTCTTTGTTTTTGGTGTCAGGGTAATGCTGGCCTCAAAAAATGAGTGTGGAAGAGTTATCTGCTCTTTGACTTTTTGGAAAATTTTGAGTAAGATTTGTATTAGTTCTTTAAAGATTTGGTAGAATTCGGCTATGAAGGCTACAAATAAGCTTAACCAAAGAAGTAAAAGAATCTACAGTGAAAACTATAAAAATTAATGAAAGAAATTGGAGAGGATTTAAAAAATGGAAAGCTATTCCAGGTGCATAGATTGGAAGAATCAATATTGTTGAAATAGCCATGCTACCCAGAGTGATATACTGATTCAATACATTACTATCAAACTATCAATGACATTCTTTATAGAAATATAAAATAAAACAGTCCTAAAATTTCTATGAAACACAAAAGACCCTGAATAGCCAAAGCCATCCTGAGCAAAAAGAACAAATCTGGAGGCATTACATTACATGACTTCAAATTATACTGCAAAGTTATAGTAACCAAAACATCATGGTACTGGCATAAAAGCAGACACATAGATCAATGGAATGGAATAAAGAACCCAGAAATAAATTCATCCCTTTACAGCCAACTAATTTCAAACAAGGTGCCAAGAACATACATTGGGGAAAAGACATCCTTTTCAACAAATACTGCTGGGAATACTAGATATCTATATGCAGAAGAATGAAAATAGATCCCTATATTTTTTTACCATATGCAATAATCAAATCAAACTAAATTAAATGCTTAAATGTAAAACCTGAAATTTTGAGACCATTAAAAGAAAACAGGTGAAATGATTCAAGACATTGGCTTGGGCAAATATTTCTTGAATAAGACCTTATAGCACAGGCAACCAAAGCAAAAATGGATAAATGAAAACACATCAAACTTAAAAGCTCCTGCACAGAAAAGAAAATAATGAAGAGACAACCTACATAATGAAAGAAAATATTTTCAAACTATCCAACTGATCAGTGATTAATAACCAGAATATATAAGGGACTCAACCAAATCATAGTTAAAATCCCAAATGATTTAATTTGAAAAATGGGCAAGAGGTCTGAATAGACATCCCTCAAATGAAGACACACAAATGACAAACAAGTATATGAAAAAATGTTCAACGTCACTAATCATCAAGAAATGTAAATCAAAATCACAATGAGGTATCATCTTGATTCAGCTAAATGGCTCTTATCAAAAAAAAAAAATAACAGACGCTAGTGAGGATTTGGAGAAGGGAGAACACTCATGCACTGTTGGTGGGAACATAAAGTAGTATAGCCTCTATGGAAAACAGTGTGAAGTTTCCAACAACAACAACAAAAACTAAATATAGGGCTACCATATGATCCAACAATCCCACTGCTGGGCATATAATCATGAAAAAGGAAATTAGTACATTGTAGATATATTTGTACTCCCATGTGTATTGCAGTACTATTTACAATAGCTTACATTAGTGTCTAGATATTAATCAACCTAAGTGTCCATCAACAGATGAATTGGTAAAATAAATGTGGCATATATATTCAATGAAATATTATTCAGCTATAAAATGTATGAAATACTGTCATTTGTTACAATATGGATAGAACTGGAGGACATTATGTCAAGCTAAACAAGCCAGGCACAGAAAGACAAATATCACATGTTCTCACTCGTATGTGGGAGCTAAAAAAATGATCTCAAAGAATTAGAGAGTAGCGTGATGGTTACTTGAGGGGTAGTGGAAAATGGAGGATAAAGAAGTGTTGGTTAATGAATACAAAAAATACAATTAAATAGAAGTTATAAGGTCTAGGGTTTTGTAGTACAATAGGGTGATTATAGTTAACAATAAATGATTACATATTTCAAAATAACTAGTGGAGCAAATTTGGAATGTTCCCAACAAAAAGAAATTATATATATTCAAGTTGATGGATATTCCAATTACCCTGTTTTGATCATTATACATTGTATGCTTGTATCAAAATATCACATGTATCTCATAAATATGTGCAACTATTATAGAACCATAAAATTAAGAAATGGGCTGGGCGTGGTGGATCACGCCTGTAATCCTAGTACTTTGGGAGGCCAAGGCAGGTGGGTTCCTTGAGGTCAGGAGTTTGAAACCAGCCTGGACATCATGGTGAAACCCCATCTCTACTAAAAATCCACAAATAAGCTGGGTGTGGTGGTGGGTGCCTGTAATCCCAGCCATTTGGGAGGCTAAGGCAGGAGAATGACTTGAACCCAGGAGGCAGAGGTTGCAGTGAGTCGAGATCTCACTACTGCACTCCAGCCTAGGCAACGGAATGAGGCTCCATTTCAATAAATGAATAAATAAAGACAAATATTTTGAAATTATTTGATAAACTAATCAAATTGGACTTTTGGATACACAAATCAAATTGTATTTGGTATATAAATCAAATAGGACTTTTTGATATACAAATTATTTAAAGTGTTGGTGAGAACTTCCCTCAAATATGCATTGCTGCTACTCAAATAGCCCATTTTTTTTTTTACTTTATTTTTAAAAGTATTTAATTATCTCAACCTTCCTCACAGCATGTTCTACTAGGTCCTCTGTAGTCCTCAAGATTTTGGCAGTTGAGTCATAAACTCTTTGTATAACCGAAATTTCACATGGATTTTGTGTGTGGCTGTATGTTATCTATAATATAAAGTCTTGGTGATCACTGTCATCTTTCAAGATGACAATACCACTTTTGTTCCTCTTCAGTATTCATCTCTCTTTACCACATACTACAACTATTTATTTATACACTTAGAGAGTCCAACTAAAAACTGTGATTAAAAATGAACTTAGAATGAAAGCATCAAATCCATCATCTTTCTCTTATGCTATAAGAGTCCCTTAAAGTAGAATGAGACAGATTTGAGAGCTATTCAATAAATGTAGTTCATACATTCTCTTTTGTGTTAATAATAGTATTTACCAAACAGTGTTTTCTTGAAAATTTTAAATTATTTTCATTTGAAATTATACTCTGATGTTTAGGAGAGATCTGCAAAGTAGGTGAACAAGGAATATATATTTTTTAGGGACAGAAAACACTATTTCAAGTATTAAATAGTTCAAGTGTGTTCATCCATTAGTGAATAATGATGAAGCAACCTGAAATATGGGCCAACAAGCAGAAATATAGACATCATATATGGGTTCCCAATAATTTCATTAGCTTCATCAACTCCCCTTATATAGATGGCGTTAACTTCTGGGATGGATTTCCATTTTATGGATGATACTCATGATTTAACATAATGTATAAAAATCTCAACTATGAGAACTTGAGATTTTAATTAAAATGTGAGCTTGCAAAATGAAGTTC